>NW_021619327.1:0-2419 GCF_004785775.1 Grammomys surdaster | reverse complement strand
CTTTCTTTCTTTCTTTCTTTCTTTCTTTCTTTCTTTCTTTCTTTCTTTCTTTCTTTCTTCCTTTCTTCATTGACCAAGTAATCATTGAGCAGAGAGTTGTTCAGTTTCCATGTGCATGTGGGTTTTTCCATTGGTTTTGTCATTATTAAAGACCAGTCTTAGTCTGTGGTAATCTGATAATATGCAAAGGATTATTTCAATCTTTTTGTATCTGTAGAGGCCTGTTTTGTGACCAATTATATGGTCTATTTTGGAGAAGGTACCATGAGGTGCTGAGAAAAAGGTATATTCTTTTGTTTTAGGATGAAATGTTCTATAGATGTCTGTTAAGTCCATTTAGTTCATAACTTCTGTTAATTTCAAAGTGTCTCGGTTTAGTTTCTGTTTCCATGATCTGTGCATTGCTGAGAGTGGGGTGTTGAAATCCCCCACTATTATTGTGTGAGGTGTAATGTGTGTTTTGAGCTTTAGTAAAGTTTCTTTTATGTATGTAGGTGCCCTTGCATTTGGAGCATAGATGTTCAGAATTGAGAGTTCACCTTGTAGATTTTTCCTTTGATGAGTATGAAGTGTCCTTCCTTATCTTTTTTGATTAATTTTGGATGAAAGTTGATTTTATTTGATGTTAGAATGGCTACTCCAGCTTGTTTCTTGGGACCAGTGGCTTGGAAAATTGTTTTCCACCCTTTTATTCTGAGGTAGTGTCTGTCTTTGTCACTAAAGTGTGTTTCCTGTATGCAGCAAAATTCTGGGTCTTGTTTGTGTATCCAGTCTGATAGTCTGCATCTTTTTATTGGGGAATTGAGACCATTAATGTTAAGAGATATTAAGGAAAAATGAATGTGGCTTCCTGTTATTTTTGTTATTAGAGGTAGAATTATTTTTGTATAGTTATCTTCTTTTGGGGTTGTTGGAAGATTACTTCCTTGCTTTTTGTAGGTTGTAGTTTCCCTCCTTGTGTTGGCATTTTCCATCAATTATCCTTTGAAGTGCTGGGTTTGTGGGAAGATATTGTGCAAATTTGGTTTTGTCATGGAATATCTTGGTTTCACCATCTATAGTGATTGAGAGTTTTGCTGGGTATAGTAATCTGGGCTGGCAATTGTGTTCTCTTAGGGTCTGTATGATGTCAGTCCAGGCTCTTCTGGCTTTTATAGTCTCTGGTGAGAAGTCTGGTGTAATTCTTATAGTTCTGCCTTTGTATGTTACTTGACCTTTTTCCCTTACTGCTTTTAGTATTTTTTCTTTGTTTTGTGCATCTGATGTTTTGATTACTATGTGATGGGAGGTATTTCTTTTCTGGTCTAGTCTATTTGGTGTTCTGTAGGCTTCTTGTATGTTTATGGGGATCTTGTTCTTTAGGTTAGGGAAGTTTTCCTCAATAATTTTGTTGAAGATATTTACTGGCCCTTTATGTTGGGAATCTTCCTTCTCATCTATACCTATTATCCTTAGGTTTGGTCTTCTCATTGTGTCCTGGATTTCCTGGATGTTTTGAGTTAGGAGTTTTTTGCATTTTGCATTTTCTTTGACAACTGTGTCAATATTTTCCACCGTATCTTCTGCATTTGAGATTCTCTCTTCTATCTCTTGTATTCGGTTGGTGATGCTTGCGTCTATGACTCCTGATCTCTTTCTTAGGTTTTCTATCTCCATGGTTGTCTTCCTTTGAGCTTTCTTTATTGTTTCTATTTCCATTTTCAGATCCTGAATGTTTTTGTTTAATTCCTTCTTTGTGTCTTCTTGCATTTCTTTAAGGGATTTCTGTGATTCCTCTTTAAGGGCTTCTACCTGTTCACTTGTACTCTCCTGTATTTCTTTAAGGGAGTTACTTAATTCCTTCTTATAATCCTCTATCATCATCATGAGAAGTGATTTTAATTCTGAATCCTGCTTTTCAGGTGTGATGGGGTGTTCAGGGCTTGCTATATTGGGATAATTGGGCACTGATGATGCCAAGAAACTTTGGTTTCTGTTGCTTATGTTCTTGCGCTTGCCTTTTGCCATCTGGTTAACTCTAGTGTTACCTGACCTCACTGAGTCAGACTGGAGTCTGTATTTCCAGTTATCTTGCTTGTTGCAGAGCTCCTCGGAGTCCAGATGTCTCTGTGGTCTTATGCTCCTAATCTCCTGGGTGGAAGAACTCCTGGGACTCAGGCCACCTCTTGGATCTGGAAATCCCTCTGCTCTGAGTGCAGTGGCTCCTCGGCTGCTCTGAGTGCAGTGGGTCCTCGATGACTCAGGATTCAGTATCTCCACAGGACAGGAGCAGACTGACTCTGTGTCTGCCCCAGCCCAAAGGACCAGGCAGGGACGGAAGGGAAGTGGAATTCTGGAGGGGCAGGGTTTGGGTAGCTGCTGTGTCCTGAATGTCCCTGGCTCCCAGATGTATCTCTGGGGCTTAGGGAGTGAGATGGAG
>NW_021619326.1:0-1589 GCF_004785775.1 Grammomys surdaster | reverse complement strand
AAAAATTAATAATTTTATTTATTTTCATTCCAAATATGGCCTCTCTCCTGGTTCCCCATCCCAGAGTTCTTCACCACATCTCCCCTCTTTTTGGCCTCTGAGAGGATGCTTTCCCAACCCTCTACCACTTTATCACCACCCCATCTCCACTTCCCCAGAAACCTCCATACTACCTATACCCTACCCACACCCCCAACAACTGTTTTCCCTGGGACATCAAGTTTCTACAGAATTAGTCTCATGATCTCCCACTGTGGACATAAAAGAAAGTCCTCTGATACATATGTGCAAGGAGCCATCGACAAACCCATGTATGTTCTTTGTCCTAAGACTGGACATCAATAATAATGAAATTAACATTTTTGTACTGTTTGACTTAAACAAGTTTTTCCTGCTATCATGTTTTAAACTTTTTCTTTCTAATTACATAAATTCTCTCATAGAAACACAAATATTCATTTTCAAGTAAAATTATTATTACACAATTTATATAGACATATAACCTGTCAGGTGGTATTGTATATTGGCCTTTTAATGTATTTCTTAATGATTCTTTCTTCATTATTTTATGTTCTTTTACTATGTTTAGTTTGCAAAGATTATTTTGCATGTTTTGAAACATAACTTTGAACTAAGTTATTAGAACTAGGATCCTGTGTTATGGATATTATTCAGTATGTATTAATAAATTTTTACGGTACCAAAGGTTATGAATCAAGAAGTTGAATGAAATACCATTGTATCATTTGATTCTTAAAACACTCAATATTGAGATATTTAATACATAAAACAAATTTCACATAATAGAAAATTTTAAGGGGTTATTGATTTCATATACTGTTCGAGGCATTTTTAAAATTTTTTTCTGTGGTATTGGAGCATCAAGGATATTCTTTATAACCCTTTTTCTCTAGGACTATAATCCATTACTTGCATGGCTTTCAGGGAAAAAAACAAATTCTTTATGGATTTTCAGAAATATAAAAATTATCATATCAGAGTGACATATGTTTATGATCTGAAATTGTATTCAACTCTAAAGATCTCTAATTTTCCAAGCTTATTTCAGGAAAGCTAGCATTTACACAGTAATTTAGCATTTCATGTAGTACAATATTTATTGTGATTGAATAGAAAATTTGAGGTGTCAAATAGTGTTGGTTTGAATATGCTTGATCCAGAGAATGGCACTATTAAGAGGTATGGCCTTGTTGGTGTAGGTGTGGCCAGTTCGAGGAAGTGTGTCACTGGAGGGCTGGGAAAATGAGACCCTTTTCCTAACCACCAGAGAGCCAGTCTTCTCCTAGTGACCTTCAGATGAAGATAGAGTAATGCTCTGAAACTCTGAACCTGTAAGCCAGCTCCAAACAAACATTGCCTTTATACTTGTTTCCTGGATCACGGTGCCTGTTTTCAGCAGTGAAAATCTAATGAAGACAGAAATTAATACCAGGGACTGGAGTATTGCCGTGTTAGGCCTGGCTATGTTTTTGTTTAAAAGAATGTCAATATGGAATGCAGTGGAATGCTTTAAGTGGGACTTAATGGGCTATTCTAATAAAAATATAGAATACTTTGTTGTTGAGAGT
>NW_021619325.1:0-1749 GCF_004785775.1 Grammomys surdaster | reverse complement strand
AGAGTTCATAGTAATTCAGAAATATATAAAGGTGAAATATCATTAGTCATCAGTCATAGATAATAGTAAGTCAGAAATAAATGAATACGAATAATCAACATTCAGCATTCATTGATAACACTGAATCAGAAACAAAGGAACTTGATTAATCAATAGTCATCAGTTAGAGTTCATGGGAAAGCAGAAATAAATAAACCTGAAATATCAATAGTCCATCAGTCATAGATAATAGTAAGTCAGAAATAAATGAACATGAATAATCAATAAAAACAATTCGTGGATAATAGTAACTCAGAAATAAATGAACATGGACAACCAATAGTCATATGTCATAGTTAATTGGAAATCAGAAATATAAAAGCTGAAAAATCAATAGTCATCAGTCATAGATAAGTGTAAGTCAGAAATTAATGAACATGAATAATCAACATTCAGCATTCGTGGATAATAGTCAATCAGAAAAAAATGAACTTGATTAATCAATAGTCATCAGTTGGAGTTCATGGGAAAGCAGAAATAAATAAAGCTGTAATATCAATAGTCGTCAGTCATAGAAAATAGTAAGTCAGAAATAAATGAACATGAATAATCAATAAAAAATATTCGTGGATAACAGATACTCAGAACTAAAGGAACATGAACAACCAATAGTCATATGTCATAGTTAATAGGAAATCAGAAATATATAAAGGTGAAATATCAGTAGTCATCAGTCAAAGATAATAGTAAGTCAGAAATAAATGAACATGAATAATCAACATTCAGCATTCATGGATAATAGTAAATCAGAAACAAATGAACTTGATTAATCAATAGTCATCAGTTAGAGTTCATGGGAAAGCAGAAATATATAAAGGTGAAATATCATTTGTCATCAGTCATAGATAATAGTAAGTCAGAAATAAATGAATATGAATAATGAACATTCAGCATTCATGGATAATAGTAAATCAAAAACAAACGAACGTGATTAATCAATGATCATGAGTTAGAGTTCATGGGAAAGCAGAAAAAAATAACGCTGAAATATTAATAGTCATCAGTCATAGATAATAGTAAGTCAGAAATTAATGAACATGAATAATCAATAATAACAATTCATGGATAATAGTAATACAGAAATAAATGAACATGAACAACCAATAGTCATATGTCATCTTTAATTGGAAATCAGAAATATATAAGGCTGAAATATCAATAGTCATCAGTCATAGGAAATAGTAAGTCACAAATAAATGAACATGAATAAACAATATTCGAAATTCGTGGATAACAGTAAATCAGGAACAAACGAACTTGATTAATCAATAGCCATCAGTCAGAGTTCATAGTAAATCAGAAATATATAAAGGTGAAATATCATTAGTCATCAGTTATAGATAATAGTAAGTCAGAAATAAATGAACATGAATATTCAGTATTCAGCATTTGTGGATTATAGTAAATAAGAAACAAATGAAATTGATTAATCAATACTAATTAGTCATAGTTAATTGTAAACAAGAAAAAATAAAGCTGAAATATCAAAGGTCATTAGTCATAGATAATAGTAAGTCAGAGATAAATGAGCATGAATAATCAATAATAATAATTTTTGGATAAAAGTAATTCAGAAAAAAATGAACATGAAAAACCAATAGTCATATGTCATCGTTAATAGGAAATCAGAAATATATAAAGCTGAAATATCAATAGTCATCAGTCATAGATAATAGTAAGTCAGAAATAAATGAACATGAATAATCTAAA
>NW_021619324.1:0-3800 GCF_004785775.1 Grammomys surdaster | reverse complement strand
CACATCAAAACAATCATCCATCATGATCAAGTAGGTTTTATCCCAGGAATGCAGGGATGGTTCAATATTCGGAAATCCATCAATGTAATCCACTATATAAACAAACTCAAAGAGAAAAACAACATGATCATCTCACTAGATGCTGAGAAAGCATTTGATAAAATTCAACATCCCTTCATGATAAAAGTCTTGGAAAGATCAGGAATTCAAGGGCCATACCTAAACATAGTAAAAGCAATTTACAGCAAACCAGTAGCCAACATCAAGCTAAATGGAGAGAAACTTGAAGCAATCCCACTAAGATCAGGGACTAGACAAGGCTGCCCACTCTCCCCCTACCTATTCAATATAGTACTGGAAGTCCTAGCCAGAGCAATTAGACAACAAAAAGAAGTCAAAGGGATACAAACAGGAAAGGAAGAAGTCAAAATATCGCTACTTGCAGATGATATGATAGTATACTTAAGTGACCCCCAAACTTCCACCAGAGAACTCCTAAACCTGATAAACAACTTCAGCAAAGTGGCTGGTTATAAAATCAACTCAAACAAATCAGTAGCCTTCCTCTACATGAAAGATAAACAGACTGAAAAAGAAATTAGGGACATGACACCCTTCACAATAGTTGCAAATAATATGAAATACCTTGGTGTGAATCTAACCAAGCAAGTGAAAGACCTGTACAACAAGAACTTCAAGTCCCTGAAGAAAGAAATTGAAGAAGATCTCAGAAGATGGAAAGATCTCCCATGCTCATGGATTGGCCGGATTAATATAATAAAAATGGCCATCTTGCCAAAAGCAATCTACAGATTCAATGCAATCCCCATTAAAATCCCAACTCAATTCTTCACAGAGTTAGAAAAGGAAATTCTCAAATTCATATGGAATAACAAAAAACCTAGGATAGCGAAAACTATTCTCAACAATAAAAGAACTTCGGGAGGAATCACCATCCCTGACCTCAAGCTGTACTACAGAGCAATAGTGATAAAAACTACCTGGTATTGGTACAGAGACAGGCAGGAAGATCAATGGAATAGAATTGAAGACCCAGAAATGAACCCACACTCCTATGGTCACTTGATCTTTGACAAAGGAGCTAAAACTGTCCAGTGGAAAAAGGACAGCAT
Organism: Grammomys surdaster; assembly: GCF_004785775.1. Classification (NCBI taxonomy): domain Eukaryota; kingdom Metazoa; phylum Chordata; class Mammalia; order Rodentia; family Muridae; genus Grammomys; species Grammomys surdaster. The sequence goes on along the minus strand of NW_021619324.1, from coordinate 2,667 downwards.
TTTCAACAAATGGTGCTGGTTCAACTGGAGGACAACATGTAGAAGAATGAAAATTGATCCATTCTTATCCCCTTGTACAAAGCTCAAATCTAAGTGGATAAAGGACCTCCACATAAAACCAGATACACTGAAACTAATAGAAGAGAAGGTGGGGAAGACCCTCGAATACTTGGGCACAGGGGAAAAGTTCCTGAACAGAACACCAATGGCATATGCTCTAAGATCAAGAATTGACAAATGGGACTTCATAAAATTGCAAAGTTTCTGTAAGGCAAAGGACACTGTCAATAGGACAAAACGACAACCAACAAATTGGGAAAAGATCTTTACCAATCCTACATCTGATAGAGGGCTAATATCCAATATATACAAAGAATTCAAGAAATTAGACTCCAGACAACCAAATTACCCTATTAAAAAATGGGGTATAGAGCTTAACAAAGAATTTTCAATGGAAGAACCTCGAATGGCCGAGAAGCACCTAAAGAAATGTTCAGTGTCCTTAGTCATCAGGGAAATGCAAATCAAAACAACTCTGAGATTCCATCTCACACCAGTCAGAATGGCTAAGATTAAGAACTCAGGTGATAGTAGATGCTGGCGAGGGTGTGGAGAAAGAGGAACACTCCTCCATTGTTGGTGGGACTGCAAGATGGTGCAACCACTTTGGAAATCAGTGTGGCGGTTCCTCAGAAAGTTGGACATAGCATTACCTGAGGATCCAGCTATACCACTCCTAGGCATATACCCAGAAGATGCTCAAACATATAACAAGGACATATGCTCAACTATGTTCATAGCAGCCTTATTTATTTTGGGAGTAGGTGGAAGAAATTGGGTAGAAGAAAGAATGCAATCTTATATATGCCTCATGCATGTACATTTAAAAATAATTAAAAAGACCATCAATAACGGAGGAACGTTCCTCATTCTCCACATACTCACCAACATCTGCTGTCACCTCAGTTTTTGACCTTAGCCATTCTAACTGGTGTGAGGTGGAATCTGAGGGTTGTTTTGATTTACTTTTCCCTGATGACTAAGGATGTTGAATGTTTCCTTAAGTGTTTCTCAGCCATTTGATATTCCTCTGTTGAGAATTCTTTGTTTAGCTCTGTACTCCATTTTTAATAGGGTTATTTGATTCTCCTCCATTGTTGGTGGGATTGAAATCTGGTACAACCACTCTGGATATCAGTCTGGCGGTTCTTCAAAAAAATAGACCTGAGGACCCAGCTGTACTACTCCTGGGCATATACTCAAAAGATGCTCCAACATATAACAAGGACATATGTTCCACTATGTTCATAGCATCCTTATTTATAATAGCCTGAAGCTGTAAAGAACCCAGATGTCCTTCAACAGGAAATGGATACAGAAAATGTGGTATATTTACACAATGGAGTCCTACTCAACTATTAAAAACAATGAATTCATGAAATTCTTAGGCAAGTTCTAACCCAGATGGACCAGAAGCCAGGAGCCTCGCCCTTACCCTCACCCCCTACCTTTTCCCACCTGCACAAGGTCCCCTGAAGCTGGGCAACTGCAAGATCCTGCTTGGCAACTGCAGATAGACTCAAAGCAGTGTACCATATCATCTGAAGAATAGCAGGGAGACCATAACTCAAGCAGTGTACCATATCTTCTGAAGAATAGCAGGTTCCAGTCCTCCTCGCCCCCACGAATAACCAGGACCCGCCGGTCGGGTCAAGTGGCACCCAGACGTGGGGCTCAAGGCAAGGACCCATCCGGACGGACCCTCATTGAGAGGATGTGCGCACGACATCAAGATTGAGCAAGACAGAGATCATCGCCCATGACCTGTCGACCACGGAACCAGGTTGATGCTGCCATCAAGAAGGCAGTTGAAGTTCATTACCATCAGCTGAAAATTGCAGAGGATCCAGAAGTGACTCCGCAGGAGACTGACACAGCTGTCAGCTCCCCTGCCTCCCCCTATGGTCGACCCCTAGACTTCCACGCCCTACAGAAGGGTACCTGGTATGCCTGGCTTTGCCCTCATTTCTCTCGCTAGAGAGCTTGGCCTCTTGATCACCACAACAAAAATTGGCTTTTTCCTAAACCAAGGCCACCCTTGATATGGCCGCTAACATTGGGGAGCCTTCCTTTAGGTTCTGACTAATCTTAAAGACAAGTCAGTGCATAATATGGAGACTGAAGGGATAAAGAGAGAACCAAAAAATGTGTTCTATAAACTTTCCCATGAAATGTGAATGATATCTACATATACAATTTGGTATATATTAAGGCTAATAATATAAATGATACTGAACAAAAACCAAAGTGAATGTAAAGAAAGTGGTATACAACTAACAATCTGAAAACTATTATAGAGATCCAAGTCTCAGATTCTCTTCTGATAGAGATGTGAGGTCTGGACAGGAAGCCCATGGACAAAATGAAAGACAACATGCCTAACAGTTTTTCCTGATTGTGATATGCCTGTAATTTACATCTTGAACACAAACTCTGTGATATTCACATAGAAGCATCAATTAAATCCTACCCTACCATGGATCACAGCTCACCAAACCTGGTCATCTACTAGAGCACACTTTACAAATTGCAGGGAGCTGAACTGCTTAGAGAGTCACCTTTCCAGGCAGCCTTTTTGGTCTTTTCTTCTTTCTGGGACCTCAACTT
>NW_021619323.1:0-7229 GCF_004785775.1 Grammomys surdaster | reverse complement strand
AGAAAAAAAGATTTTAAAAAGCCAACGTTGGAACATCTCAGGTAATTTCATTTTACTTATTCATTTGCTTGTTTGTTTGTTGGAACACTTCAGGTAATTTCATTTTACTTATTCATTTGCTTGTTTGTCTGTTTTGAATGTGTTAAGTGAAGAAAAGTAGCCAACATATAGGAAGAAAACTAAAAGAAAGAACAGTGAACAGAAGATCCCTGAGAAAGCCACTTTAGTTGAATATTCTACAGACTGATTAGGACTTCCTGACTGTGGTAAACCCAATTATCTTGGGCTATCTTTAGTCCCTTTGAGAGTCATTATCACTCACCTCTGTATGAGACATGATTTCCTTTTGACTATCAGGTAAAATCTCTGGAATGTATCAACCTAGCAGAGCATTAACCAGCTTCCACTAACCCCCAAATTAAGAGTGTAATAAAATAGTGTCTAAAACAGAGTAGAGATCTTCCCACTTTGCTACTGCCCACCTGCCCGATGTCCCCATCCACGTATCTAGTAGCTATAAAAACTACTGATTTATTACTTTCTTCTGTTGTCTGACTATAGATGTCTTTCCGCAGTGGACCATATCATCTAGGGGAACCCATGTTGCTGGGCCATGGTCACTCATATTTAGCTCAGAATAAAACATTTCTTTCTCCCTTTGGAGCAAAAGCATGTTCTGCCTGCTAGAACAGCAACCAAGAAATCAAGTAAGTAAAATGTTTCAAGAAGGTGGCAGGAGATAGAAGCTGATGTGGAATTCACATTGATCACAATATTTAGGAATTTAAAAAATACTGCTATCAGTGTGGACCAGTGAAGGCAAAGCTGAGTTCAAGAAAGTACACACATCCTCTTTCCTTCCAATTCAAGAAGGTACACACATCCTCTTTCCAATTCAAGAAGGCACACACGCCCTCTTTCTTTCCAATTCAAGAAAGTACACACATCCTCTTTCCAGAGCTAGGTTGTACAATGAAGAATTTGGGTGTCTTTGTTCTAGGCCATGAGAGGGAAGACTCCAAGTCCTTGGAATTTCCTCCACAACAAGAATGCCTTTGCTACAACATGAAGTAATCCATTGGGATGGCTTCAGAATGGGAACAAGCCAGGCCTGAAAGTTGAGCACTGTAAGCAAGGAATTAGGGACTGAGTCATTTACAACTAGAACTCTCAATCTTTGATGGTGAGGAGAGAAATGAGGACTGATTCAACCATTTGACCAAAAATTCAGTTAATCTTAGACAATGAAACCAGATAAAAACTCTGACATAGAAGCTCAGTGAACCTTTCCTGGTTGATGACTACACTGATGTGCTGGGGAGATTTTACATATGTAAATGTGCATTGATTCTGCTGGGTCTGGTGGCATATGCCTTTAATCCCAACAGAAGCATATAGATCTCTGAATACTAGGCCAGCTGGACCTACATAGTGAGCTCTAGGCCAGCCAGGGCTACACAGTTGAGACCCTGATTCAAAAATTAAACTGCGCACATGCGAGTGCACACATTCTCTAAGAAGGGACAGAAAGCTCTGTACTTCCTCCCAGACTTGGCCCTGTGAGTCTTTATTGGGCTAGTCCTCCTGGCTCACATCCTTTATATAAGACAGCAGTTGTACACGAAACTTATGCTCTATCTTGGAGCTACTCCTCAAAGAATAATTTGAAGTATACTACTTCCCTGAGCTCTGAGTTGTTCCAGTGAGCTACAGAACCAACTGGTTAGGCTTGGCCACCTATCTTAGTATAGCAACTAAAGAGACAGTAATAGAAAAGGCAGAGACCTAATACATGTGCTTGAAAGGGAAACAAAAAAGAGTTCAGGGACCCCAAGTTCATCTTTAGGGTAGAAACTTTCATTTCAAACAGAAAAGGACTTGAAGCAGTGGACAAGAGGTTCATATAATTAAGCAGTCCTGGTTAAGGTGTGAGCTGGCTGACCCTCGCCTCAGCGCTCTATTCACAAGAAGGGCCCTAAGAACGTGTTGTAGCTGTCATAAGCTCAAGAGGACAATCTAGTTCCTACACAGTGATTATTACTTCTGTTCCAGGAGGCAGAGGAAAAGTAGTCCGACCTGCTAAGCTTGGTTGCTCTTACAGGTTTAGGACAATGGCTTATCTCTGTGACTTCAGCCCTGAAGGGAGGAGGTGGATCAAGGAGATAGCTACTCCATGAGTGATGAACAGGACAATCAAGCCTGAGCCAAAGTGAAAGAGACAGGCACAAAATGAAGGATGAGATTCCAGGCTTTACCTTGCCTTTATGTTACCTTGTGGGTGAAGAGTTTGATCCCTTTTATGAAAAGCAGTTTCTACATTCTTGCTGCAGCAGGATAACATCCTGGCCAAGGGAAGGATTTAAAGAGAGTGCTAAATGAAGAGGGGAGGTGACAGTATTTACATTCTGTGCGAAACAGACAGGGTATAATAGGATTGAGATGTGTCCTTGTGTGGGCTTGAACTGAAACTGTCACTGTTTTAACTGGTCCCTTTAAGAACTGAGAAAAAAGGCAAATATAAACATGGGTTTTAAACATATGTTCATACAGGTTTCTTTTTTAAATGTGCGTGTATGAATGTTTGCAAGAGCATGTATGTGTGGATGCATGTGGAAACCTAAGGCTGATGTCAGAATCATCTACAACTGCTCTTCCATTTTATTTATTGAGGCAGCATCTTTTGATCAAGCCCCAAGTTTGTTGATATGATTAGTCTTGCTAGCCAGCTTGCTCTGAGGATCCCCTGCCTCCACCAATTGAAGCTGGAATTGGCAAACCCATTCATGTGGTGTTGGAGATCTGATCAGTATTAGAAGAGAAAAGAATGAATAAACAAGTGAATAAAAGAAGAAATCTTCTTAGATGGCATTTCAAAGGCCACTAAGTGCAGCACTAGAGACTAGCTTCTGTGAGCTCAGCGTCTGACGAAGAGATTCTACTCAGCCTGGTGGTACAGTGCAAAGCTGCAATCCCAGCAATCTGGAGGCTGGTGCAGAAGGAGCAGAAAGGAGTAGAAAGCCAGTCTGGATTACGTGGGGAGTTTGAGGGCACAAAGTTTTTCTAAATCAAAAATGTAAAGTTTGTGTGTCTATATATATACATACATACATACATACATACATACATACATACAAAACACTTTTCTTACACCCTTACATACTATACATACATACATACATACATACATACACTCTTTTCTTACACAATACACACACACGCACACACACACCCCACATCCCTCCAAAGACTTTCTATCTGTAGCCCTGCTGGGAGAGGAAGGAAGCCTTTTCTCTGACCTGGTATGCTGTGGAAGCTGGCACTTTCTTCTGCCCTCTAACACAAAGGTCATATGAGGGCAGAAATCCAGCAGATTTGGAGCAGAGATAACTCAGAGTAACATATGGTCCCAATAAACACAGACTTAATAAAAAGAAAACAACCAGGCAGACAGGAGTCTGATTTGGGCCTAGGAATTAAAAAAAAAAAAAAAAGTCCCTTGAAGCAAAGGTCTATTTAAAACAGAGTCACGAAATGTACTCTAATTAAAACTCTCATAGCAACTGGAAGTTTTATTAAACTCCAGTTTAATTATTTTATTAAACTCCAGTTTTATTAAATACAGAGCACCCTCCCCCATTTTATATTTAATAGTGAAGGTCAAATTTATTGTAAAGTGACTTCCGAGTGAGAAGTTTCCAGAAAGAAACTGCATCTTCAACTGACCCTTCTGCAAGGCTGAATAACAGTTTCACTTCAACGACAGTAGAGGTTGGACTATTGTAGATCTAGAGCCGAATAACAATTTACCTTGTGCTTTCTTTAGGCCCCTAATTACACTGTGACTTTCTGGAATGTACTAACAAAATCCTAGTTTTTCCCCAATCAAAAGGGTAAGGATACTAGCAGACAGCATCTGAGGCCTGAAGGAGTTACTCACTCAGCTTTGCTCAACCCATGTACTTAATGTTTCCACCAATGTATCTAGAAGTGCCTTGATTTAGGATTTTCTTTGTTCAGCATTGGAACATAGGACTTGGGGTAACCTAACTCTATGTTCCTGGACTATGGCCACTTCTATTTGGCTTCAGAATAAACGACCGTTTAGCCTTCTGAGGTGACAGTTGTGTTTTTGTTTTGGCACAAAGCTAAAATTAAAAAAAAAATTATACACAAAAAAGAAAGAAACCACAAAATTTGAAAATATGGATGAAAAGGAAAATAATTTCTACTCCAACTGTCCACCACAACCTCTGCTGACATTCTGGCATCTTTCCTTCTAGCTTTTCCAAAAGCTTTTTTTGGTACTTCTGACAAAATAGGATGAAAGAGGGCAGCCTGAAGTCCTCCAGTAACAACCCCTTCCCCTCTTAACCGAGCATTCCTCTCTAATCGTACATTTCCGCCCCTGGGAGGATGGCCACCCTCCAGCAACAGGCCCGGGCCGCTGCCCCATCACACTGCCCCTGCTGATTCTAAACAGCAGACATTACTATTTTAGTGCATATTTTTCTTACTTTTAAACAATAAGAACTTGTTATAATCTTTAATATTACATCCTTTTCAAGAAATAAATGTATATATATTACACATATATATATTATATATGCCTTCACTAAGAATATGAAAAATCTGAATGCAATTAAAGTAATTAAAGGCCTTTATCTTTTTTAGAATAATTAAGTGGATTAATTGGGTCATCATTCAGCTATAACTGGGGCACAGGGATGAGGGACAGCAAAAACAACACAAAACAATCAACAACTACAAAAGAAACATGCTCTGGCTGGTCTATGGGCGAGTTGTTCCAGAAACCTTTTGTTTTATACTTTGATTCTAGTTTGCCTATTTGTTCACCTAATTTGTTGCCGTTTAAGACCATGTGCATTGTCATAAAATGGAACTGGACAAGGAGGGAAGAGGTGAAGTTAAAACCTGATATTGACACGAGAATAAAGAGCACCGGTCTAACCCTCTTGAAGAGATACAGATGTCATCTTTGAGTCTCAGTCCAAGACTCAGATTATAAAATTAATGAAAACCAACAGGGAATTGCTAAGAGCCATGCTTGCTGGTTTAGGAAGGAATTGGTGTAGCCTAGAAATATTCAAGCAGCATTATCCAATAACCTGAAACACTAAGGCCCAGCTGCTGCTGGAGGAGACCATAGGCAGACCCAGGGCAAGCGAGCAACTGGCATGCTCAAGATGCATTGGGAAAAGGCAATTGCCAAGGCCAGCTAGCATTTAAGGAAGCAAAGGCACACCATAATCTAAAAATAAATACCCCTAGAATTACAGGCTTTTGGAAATTAAAAGGGATTTTGCCACAGAAGCCTCCCAAATGCTAAAATTCAATTTTGTCATTGCAAAGCCATTCCTGTTTTCTTTGCTAAAGAAAATAGGCTCTCTAATAAACACATCCCAAAGAACTGCTAAAGCAGAATATGTATGTAAATAAATATATTCATATTTATCCTACTACTGAGAGAGAAAAAAACCTAAAATCTGGCTAAATACTGAAATTATAAATAAAAAAGACCAATTTTAAAAATACTATCTTATTTTTAGTACGTGAAATCTTTTACGATAAGGTTTGACTTTAATACAACTTAAAAAGTGATAACCACTAAAAATATTTAAATGACAACTGTAACTTTAACTTATAAAAAACATATAAGCAGCCCTGTAATCTTAGCACCCAGGAGGGTCAGGGATAAGGATCACTATGAATTGGAGGCAAGTTTGAGCTACGATGAGAGACTGTCTTAAAATTTAAAAAATCTCCTCTAGTTTCTCCAAAACAAAGACACACAGATATTCAAATATATGCATTTATGTATATATTTTATCAGCCAAGGGAGAGTGAAAAGTAAATGCTTAAGCATATACCCAGCACACAATCAATACTATCGTCACTCTGCTGCTTCTGTCTGCACACCTGTAAACAGGTACACATTTTGTTTGTTTCTACATTACAGATCGTCCCCACTGCTTATCAACACTGCAATGATCTCATTTGGTTCAAACATCAATAGAACTTCCATGTTAATTTCTCCTCCCCATTTTTAGAAACGAGGTAATGTCACTCTTAGTCAGCCGTGTATTTCCTACTGGTCGACCTCTAAAATTTCCAAATATTTTCCTAGTTTTCCCTTCCTCAAAATTTAATTGCTTTATGAGGAAAATGTATATTTACTACTTGGACCCAAAGTAAGTCTTTCTTCTCTAATCTGGCTGTTGATTTTCTGGTTAATTGAATGTGGCAGAATGGAACCTTTAACCCTTGACTCTTCTCTGGTTAGTTCATGTGAGTTCTTTTGGTACCAGGGCCTGACTGTAAGTTTCTGGTATGCTGTTCCGTTAAAAAAACTACTCACTGATTAAAAAAATAATATAGCCTGTTATACACCTTTAAATTTTATATATCTAATGTGTATGGGTATTTTGTCAGCATTATGTCTGTGTACTATGTTTGGGCAATGACCATGGAAGCCAGAAGGGGGTGTCAGATACCCTGGGACTGGAGTTAAGTGGGTGGTTGTGAGCAGCCACACGAGTGCTAGAAATGGAACCCTGGGCTTCTGGAAGGGCAGTCAGTACTCTTAGCCACTGAACCATCTCTTCAGTCTTTTTGTTAATTATGTGTTTTTTCAAAGCTTATTTTTATTTCTTATTTATGTGTGTGCATGTTTTGTCTGTATGCTATATACAGGTAGGTACGTGCAGAGGCCAAAAGTGGGTGTCAGATCTCCTGGGACCAGGGTTAGAGGAGGTTTAGAGCCATCTGATGTGGGTACTGAGAACAGAATTCAGACCCTCTGGAGGAGTAGCAAATGACCTTAAGCACCGAGTCATCCCTCCAGCCCCATATAATGCCTCTTTAACAAAAAAGGAAGTACAGGATATTTTTTGTCACTTCATCCCTGTACATTATGGTGATACACTCTTAATTCAGAAATCAACTTAACAAAAATATGCAAATTAGGGTTAATTAAGTATGTAAAAGGTAAGAAGCCACTAGTGATAGCTTACAGGGTCAGGAGACTTTGAACTGGGGACACTGATGAGAATACAGAAAGCATGGGAACAAAGATGAAGCTTAAGAAATGCACAGTGATCAGCAGCGAGGCAGACAACTTTCCAATGCAGTCTTGCTTCTGGGCAATTTTCCACTTTCCTTAGCCCTGGGGAAGGTAAAGAGTGTGCTGAAATGTCCCACCCTTGGAGCAC
>NW_021619322.1:0-3284 GCF_004785775.1 Grammomys surdaster | reverse complement strand
AGGCTTGCTCTATACCGGGACAAAGGATGCCTGTCCTCACCATAGATAGCATTTTCTACTTCCCTGCTCTAATGCAGATCACAGCTCTACCTGCCTCCAAGGAACAAAGGCTCTGGTCAAAGTTAAATCAAGATCAGATAAACTATCTAAACATTCCCATAACCCCTAAGGAAAGAGAACCAGTCATTAAAAACCTCCCAACAACAGCAAAAAAGCCCAGGGCCAGATGGTTGTAGCTCAGAATATTACCAAAACTTCAATGAAGAGCTAATGCAAATACTTCTCAAAGTATTCAACAAAATAGAAACAGAAGGATGATTGTTACTCTATACATTCAATATATACTTGTTTGTAGCAGGTTTCCTTATCAAAGTTTATATAATTATAATAATTACTTGATTCTATCTAAATATTTAACCTTCCATAAAGATTTCAGAGTTGAAACATTTTTTTTTGTAATATTGAGCTTGATTTTTAAATCACCCCATCAATGTGTTTCCTTTACAATATTGGCTATATATGTGTGAATGCTAATGCAAAGACAATAATCAGTGTACTATTTCATTTTGTTGGACTAGATTCAGAGCTAAAAAATAATGCAATCAATGTGATGTACAAAATGTTACTCAGAAAATCAGGAATGTGCTTTTCATTTTACTGTTTTTATTATCATTTTTTTTATCATTTATTTTTAATAAAATATATTTTCATATATTTTGATCATGGTTTTCCCACTCCAAACTCCTCTCAGATCCTAAACTCCAACCCAGAAAATTTACACGTATTCTCTCTTCTTCCTTCTAGGAAAAAAAAGACACAACTAGAAACAAATAATCAAATTAGAATTTAAAACCAGAAACAAGATAAAGCCTACAAAACACGTATAGATGAGGAGACCCACTCAGTCACAGAAGCAAAAGTCACTCAGAAAATACAAAATCAAAAATCAATATATTAGTCAAAGTCCTACCCCTCCCAAAATACCATTGCATTTGTTTTATGTTGACAGTCTACTGGTGGGCATAGGACTTGCAATGAAGTACAGTTTGTGTATGCATTGAGACTCTTTTTGAAAAAGCTGATTTCTCTTTGAAAATGTTTGACAATTGATGATGCCATCTGAGAGACAGATGGAGTTTTTGCCACTTTCTCACTCTCATTAATGTGACCCCATCTGGTTTAGACCTGTGTAGGCCCAGCGCATGTCAGGTCTGTTGTTTAAGAAGGCTTTGATTCCTCCATGTCTTCTATCCCCTCAGGATCTTACAGGTGCTCCATAACTTCTGTTGAAGAATTCTCTGAACCTGAGAGGGAGGAATTTCATGGAGACAATCCAATCAAGATAGAATATTTTAAGGGTCTCTCATCCTTTATACATTGTCCATTTATGGGTCTCTGTGTTATTTCCTATCTGCTGTAGGAGGAAGCTTCTCTAATGATTGCTGAGCAAGACACTATTCTATGAGTATAGCAGAATACCATTAGATTTTTTGTTGCTATATAAATTAAGGCAACATTACTGTTTGGGTTACTGTAGGCCAATGTTGCAAGTGCTCTCAGGTACTTAGAACCAGTGTCAGTCATGGGTGTAAACTTACAGATTCGGCCTTAAATCCAACAAAAAATATTTGTTGGTTGCTCTCAGAACTTTTGTGAAACTATTATAGTAAAGGGTTAGAGATACTTTACTATTATATGTTACAAGCTTTTTTGCCATATTAGTATTTACCTTCTTCCTTTGGTAGTATGTCTTCCAGTACCATCAGCACTAGAACATTCAGGTGAAGTCTCTATTTAAGCAACAGCTTGATTTCTCCCGGTTCTGTGATTTATGTAGGCATTATTGTCAGCAATAGGGAATTGTCATTGTTTTGTGGAAAACAAATAATATTTCAATTGCCTGGGTTGTTTGTCTGTGGGGTTCCATGTGTCCTTTTTGAACAACAACTCACCTTGATGTAACCCTTTCCTGCCAATGGGGGTTTCATTTAGTATTGTGTGGTGTCTATTTGGGGTTTTATTTTGCCCTTCATTTGGTGATTTCATTTGTAATTCTTTCACATGCATATATACTTTAAGAAGATTCTACTGTGGTAGGTTATCATTTGACCCCACAATTGGACCTTAGTTTTAAATTGTCTCTCCCCATAGGCACATATCTGCCCTTCCTGTTCCTTCTCCTTCTCTATTTAGTCTTCATATCCAATCCCTACATATACCTACCTATAACTATTCTATTGTTTTATTCCTTGGAATAACTTTTCATATATATATATATAACTTGTGTCATTTTATAAATTGTGGCTTACTTAACAAAGACTTAAATGCTTTCATCCATACATAAATGAATGCAAACCGTATATGTCATTTTAACTCTGGTTTAAATCACTCAAGATTTTTCTAAAGAACCTTCAGCTCACCTTTAAATTCTATTAACATCAGAGTAATTCATTGTACAATTGTACTACATTTTCTTGATCTATTAATCCAGTTACAGATCTCTAAGTTGATTCCAATTTCTGACTATTATGACTAGAACAGCAAGAGTCATGTGAATGAGCATATCTCTCCATATGTAGTAGGATATAGAGTCCTTTGCTATATGTCGAAGTGTGGTATAGCTGAACGTCAAGTTTAATGATTCCAATATTCTTTAGGAACTGCCACACTGCTTTACAACTTTCAAGCATGATTGGGCCTATGTGTCATTCCTCTTGGCTATTCTGACTTGTGTAAAAAGAAATAGTAAGCTACTATTGATTTCTGTTTCTTTTAAGACTAGGGTTGTTAAATATTTCTCTATTACTCAACTTTAAGGATCATTTATATATACAATCATATCACCTCTAAATAACAATACCTTGACTTCTGCTTTCCAATTTGTATCCCCATGATCTTTTTCTTATTTATAATCCCATGAACTTGTTCCTATTTATATCTCCACCATTCATTTTCTTATAGATCTAGCTAAGGCTCCAAGTACTGTATTGAATAGATATAAAGAGGATGATCATACTTGCTTCAAGTTTCTCTGTAGGTTGACATTGGTTGTGTGCTTGGGATAAACTCATATAATTAGATTGAAATTATATATGTTGAGGAAATATTATGTTGATGTTTTTGTTGTATCCCTGTTCTCTCCAGGATTCTTTATTTAAATCATGCAGGAGTGTCTGATTTTTACCAAAGACTTTTCCGGATCTCATGAGATGATCATGTGATTTTTGTCCTTCAGTGTGCTTATATGATGGTCTGCATTTATTGGTTTATGTTCAACCATTCTA
>NW_021619321.1:243375-385710 GCF_004785775.1 Grammomys surdaster | reverse complement strand
AGAAACAAAACATGCTAACAAATGGTAGTTATGACATACATGTTCTTAGCATGCTCTTGTCTTATGTATCTGATGTCATTTATTAAATCATCTTATCACTAATATGGCAATTTTCAGTGTTATTCCTTTAAAGCAGAATTCTACTCTTCTATTTTTTCCTTTTTTTTCAAGGTACATCCTAGCTCATATTTTCTTCTTAGTAGCCCAGACAAGTTTAAAATGTTTCTGAGCAGAAACAAATGTGAAACAAATATAGTTTCAAGTAGGTTATATATAATGTTTATGTCCCCATCGGTGCTGAGATGCTCTTTCAGTTCAACAACTGCATTTTATGGCTCTTATGATGTAATATATTTTATTTGTGACCCATTAAAATGGATTGAAATGCAAGCAGAAGAAATAGGATTCATTCAAAATGAAGGGCAGAATTGGCAAAGTGTTTATCTGGACTAATTCTTTAGATACTTATCAGTCTAAAAGTGAGTAATATAATCTCTGAAAGTCAAATACACAGAAAATTGTACATTTCCTTCATTTCTGCTTATGTTTTTATTATATCTTTTCAATAGTGGGCATTCATAGAACCATCAAATCTGGCAACAATCTGCTAAAGAGTAATGCAATAAAAATATAGCAACCTCTGTTTCCATGACTTAGGTTTGCTGTAATTAATTACTTCATTGAGGTAATATAAAGAAAATACATGATAGGAGGTGGTTGTTAGCCTCTGATTATGATTTTGACATAATGACAGAACCACAGATGAAGCTATGTAATGAGTTTTCTTTTATTTTGTTTTCCACTTGAAAATTTAGCAAGGAATCAGAATGGGTAATGAGTTTATACTCTAACTTCAGTGCATGAAAACTCTTAAGAGGGAGAAAAACAAAAGAGGGGTGTTTTCTGTTCTAGCAGTGTGCTGAAAATCATCCTCCTGAATAAACTGCAAGTGTCTGGAGAAAGCATACATTTGACCCACTCTGCCTTTAGCATGATCCACAACTAAATGTAGGCATAAGAATGATGACAGTACAAATGGAGAGACCCATGGCTCCAGTTGTATAAGTAGCATAGTATTGGCTTATCTGGCATCTGTGTGGGGGGGAAGTAGTGGGGGTCCTTGGTTCTGTGGAAGCTTGATGTCTTAGCATAGGAGTATGCTAGGGTGGTGAGGTGGGTATGGATGATAGATAGGCAACACCCTCATAGAGAAAAGGGAGAGGCTTATGGGATGGTGAATTTGGGGAGGGGAGACTCTGAAGAACGACAACATTTGAAATATAAATAAATAAAATAACCAACAAAAAGTAGAATGAAATTAGGCTGAGAAAGCCATTTGAAACAAACAAGTAAACAGCATCTCATCCATGGCCTCCACATCAGTTCCTGCCTTGATTTCCCAGTCCTGCTTATATTCCTGCTCTGACTTCCCCTAGTGATGGACTAGGATCAAAAAAAAATAAAATATAATCCTAATATATATATATTTGTGTGTGTGTGTGTATGTATGTATATGCAATGTAATTTTGGTTAGCTATATAATAATATGAAGACACTGTCAGACATTCTTTTTGTTACTTTGCCTTCCTCTAGCCTTCCTTCCCTCTTCTTTCTACTTATCCCTCAATTTTCTCACTAAACTTGCCTTGCCATTTACCTCTTAAAATCACTTGTACCTTACTATGCCTCTCTAATCTCCGGTATTTTTACCTTTTTACTTTTCTAGTTTCTGAAGTTATTTCAGGTTTAAAAAATTATGTCATGATTGGTTACCATATTTAATATCTTTTTTTTCTGATTTTTTTACATGAAAATTTAATGATTTAATTTTTTCTTTGCAGGTGAAGAGTATTTCATAATATATGTACCATATTTTCATAATCCATTCCTCAGTCAAAGGATATTTTGTTTGCTTCCACTTCAGAGCTATTATGAGTAAGGTGTTAATGAACATGGCTTATCGTACATCTATAAAATAGAGTGTTGAATCTTTGATTATGTACCAATGAGTGATATAACTGGGCTACATGTTAGATTTATTTTTAGCATGATTAAGGTTCTCTAAACTAACTTTCAGAACAGCTGTATGTACAGCTTTAGGAGATCTGATATTTTTTGGCCTTTGTGGCCATACACACACACATGCGCACACACACACACACACACACACAGACATATATATATATACTCAACCCAAACATATATTCATACACATAATTAAAACAATAATAGATATTAAATATAAAGAAAGGAAAATTAGGAAAAGAATTAAGAGGTTCTGCAATTGAGATGAGGAAAGCAGATCTATTGGTCCAGATGATTATAGTTAAAATGGACAACCTGAGTTTGGTCCCTAAACCCTTCTAGTAGAAGTGGAGAACTGACTACCATAAATTGATCTAGATATCTGTAAAACTGTAAGGTGGCTTAAGTGTTTCCCAATGGACAAACAAACAATCAAATAAATAAATAAAATTAATCCTGAAAACTTTATACTAAATGAAAATTTTAAAAAATAGAGGATTGGTGTCAGCAGATCTGGGACTAGCAAGATGGCTTAACACTAATGTTTGCCTTCAAACACTAGTGAGCTATGTTCTATACCTGAGATTCACCTGATGGGGAGACACAACACCTGCAAGTCAACACCTGAAAGTCATCTCCTGACATCCACATGCATCTGTCCAGAAACACACACACACACACACACACACACACACACATATTGAAAAAATAAGCAAATAATGTAAAAGCCATTACATGGCATATTTGAAGATGTCTTCAAGAGACATGGTAAATAAAAGTAGGCAGAAGAGTAAATGGTAGAAGGTACTCAAAAACAACCAAAACTGGAAAAGCATCAGACATCCGGGATGGCCTGACAAAACAGTTGGAAAGAACTGAAGAGGGGGAGGCTGATAGAGTAAAGAGGACCATCTGGAGCACAACACCAGCCTGGGATAACAAGAAAATAGGAAGCAGAAGTCTCATTGGAACTGTAAGTATGAGGGCCAAGTGTAAGGAGGGACATTGTACCGTAAGCCTTTAATGTAGGTTCACGGTATGATATGTTCTAATTTCCTGGGCCAGCCACAGAAATGAGATCTAGTTGGCTACATTCCATTTTGTACAGGCCGTGCCTGGCTGGCATGTTGATAGAAACTTGTCTGAGTACTGTTTAAATGACATTATCAGTTGAAGGATAACAACAAAACAGTCTCCAGTTAACACTGAGAAGAGCAAGCAATTACCCAGGGGATGAAACATATGTTCCAATAAGCAACCTACATGTAAGGCTGGAAGGTAGGCCAAAAATGGTAGTACTGCTGACAGTGTATTAAATAACAGCTTTGGGTAAGCTTAGGCTGGACTCAGATTGAGTAAACAAAACGACTGTTCGCTAAACTCAGCACAACACAGTATTGTAAAGCAGGTTTCTGTTTGTTAAGAAAAGGCATTATCGTCCTTATCTGTACCTAACTACCTATCACCTAGTTAGTTTCCTAGTTAGTTAACCTAGTTAGTTTCCAATTAACTCAAGATTCTAACACATCAAAGTCTTCATGCTGATTCCTAAACTCTTCTGACCCACATTCCATTGCCTGATGCTCTTATTCCCACACATTCTGGGTCATTCATTCTTCCCAACATCTTTTTGTCCACTGAAACTGGCAAAGCTATTTCTACACCCCACACCCCATGCCAAGAGACAGCTCCCACAAGGGAGCTATTTTAGTGTTATGATTACTCCTTCACATACACTGTGTAAGTGTCTATGTGGTTTGGAGAGCTTAGTCCTCTATCAGAGACTGGAGCTCAGATTCCATCACCCAGATTATGTCTTACAAATGACTATAACTGCTCCTCCAAGGACACACACTTCTAGTCTACACGTACAACCATTAAGGCCACCCATTGCCCCACACACTGCATGTAAATGAAGTTTAAAAATGACATGAAAATATTAAAATACTGTATGCATTTTCACAAAAGCAGTCTTTTAATTTCCTGAAACAAATGGAAGACAATTTGACACACACTTACTGTCATGGTTAGTTACTAACTTGATAAAACTTAGAATCATCTGAGAAAAGAATCTTAGTGAAGGATTATGTAGGACAGGTCCACCTCTAGACATATATGTGGGAGATCATATTGATTGCTTTATTAAAATGGAAGATTACAAAGCCTAAAAATAGGTGGCATAATTTTTTGGTTTGGGGCTTTGCACTATGAAAGAGTATAAAAAGCTAACTGAGTCCAAAGCATATGTACATTTGTTGATTTATGCCATTGTCAGTGGATGTGATGTTTCTAATATGTTCAAGTACTTGTCTTGCCCTTTTCCAATGATGGACTTTAAAGATGGACAATAAGTCAAATAAACTTTCTCCCCAAAGTTACATTGTGTCAGAGTATTACAGCAATAGGAATGAAACAAGGACACATATGTTAGTATATGTATTGGTGTTGTGCTTGGTCACCTTGTGTTTAACCAAGCATGTAACAACATTATACAGACTAATCAGGTTTTCTTTAGGTACTTTAAAATATGTTTGTATGCACATATACATATATATGTATAACTACAATCAGTGAAGAAAAAGGCCGTACATTTAAAAGGAAGAACTAGTGTTATATGGGAGAGTTTGGAGACCAAAAGTGGAAGGAAGAAATTATATAATTATAATATACTATAAAATGAAATGAATGAGTATTATAAATTATCCAAGTTTGATTAGCCTGTGGTCATTTCTGTTGGGGGCATTTTCTTTATTGGTAATTGTTACAGAAGAGATCAGTCTTCAGGTAGATGGATTAGGTGGTATAAGAAATGTAGCTGAATAAGCAAAGAGCCAAATTCCTCTATGGTTTCTTTTTCAGTTATTGCCCTCAGTTTCTGCCTGGATTTTTGCCTTGGTTTCCTTTCAAGGTAGCCTGTTATGTAGACATCAAATAAAGATGAAGCATTCCAGTTTATACCATTTAATCCTCCATGCAAATGAAATATGGTGAGAAAACAGAGGAACATGAGGGGAACCTGAGTGAGAAGTACTGACGTCAGTCACACCAAGAGTGGGGCTTGGAGAGCAGAGTTGGAAGCAGGAATGAGCAGAGTTTTGTGAAAGACAATAATAAACTGTCTTCAACAGCAAGGTTAGAATGTTGTTTTGTCTCTCCATCCCAAACTCTGGATGCTAAGAGGAAGCCAGAGGTTAGGGTATGCTAGCTAATCACTCTGTTACAGAGCTATATCCAAAGAATATTATGTGATTTCTTTTAGAATGATATTAAAATAGTAATTAGAATAAGGTGTGTGTGTGTGTGTGTGTGTGTGTGAATGTGTGTATAGGTGTATGGGAAAGTGTGTCCAGTAAACACACATGTGGAGGTCAAAGGACAGTCTCTGTTGTGAGTCCCCACACCCCCATGTTATATAAGCTCTCTATATTGTTTGTTAGACCTAATGACACATGAGCCTCTTGGGATTCTCTCATTGTCCAACGAGAATTACAAGTAGAATAATCAATCACATCCATGATTATGTAGACTCTAGAAGTTTGAGCTCAGGTCCTCAAGCTTGCACAGGTAATGTTTTCTTCACTTAATCACCCTCCCATCCCAAAAGTTAAGTCTAGAGCTAAGGCAATTATTTTAAAAAATGCATTTTTTCTCTTATTATTTTCTTCATTTAACATCTGTTACTACTTCAAGAGCATCAAAATGATATCTTTATATTAGGAGAAAAGGGTTTCTGTTGTAGAGCTGTAGTACTGTTATTTTGACTCAAACATCAGATGTGAGACTCTCAAATTTAAATTGAAATATCTTCCTATGCTGGACACTCATAATCTTTTATCCCAGCACTTAAAAGGCAGGAGGAAGGAAGATACTACTACTACTTACTACTATGAGTGATGATGATGAATGACTGTGATACTGATTATAATAAAAATGACAATAATTATGACAATGATCATAATAACAATAATAATGATAATGATGTTAATTAAAAGGATGCATTTCTGTCTACTATATCAAAAAGTAAATTAAATATATTAAATTGTTTGCCAGATTTTAAGATGGAATGAAAAATAATTATGTGAAATCAGCTTACAATCTTCAAAATAGAAAATGATATATTGTTCTGGTGTGTAGTCATTGTTACTTACATAGTTCAATATATTTATTTATTTTGTTTAGGACAGAGTACATGTGCATAATATTGTACATAATATTGTATGTATGGAACTCAGAGGACAACTTGTGAGAGATGATGATACTCAGAGGTTGAAATAAGTCTTAAGACTTGGAAACAAAGATCTTTACCCACTAAAGGATCTGGGTGTCCCAGAATTGTACACTTCAAATGCCAAGATGGTCATTATATTCTGGAGCTGTTTATATCCCAAAGCCTCATGAGGGACTCAATCATCATAATGCTAATATTTTATATTTATTGTTTTATGTTAAAGAAAAATTTACTTGCATATGTCATTCCACCATTCAGTATGCATTATAAACTCAGTCTGCACATGGTCACATTAAAGCCTTTATTTTTATAGTAAAAAATATATTTAAAGCCATGAAAGTAAGAGAAAATTATTTAAAATAAAAACCAAACAACACAGTTTTAACAGGCCAGGAAAATATTTCTATCATTAAAGTCCTGCCATGCAAACATCGGACTTGAGTTTATGTCCCAAGTACTCTAATAGTAAGTTGGGTATGGCAACACATGTTTTTTTAAATGACTAGGGAATTAGAGACAGGAAGATCCCTGAGGACCTCTTTCCAGCATTACTAAATTGGTGAGGTCCATGTTCAGTGAGAGATCTTGTCTCAAAACAAAGCAAACTAAATCAAATCAAAGCAAAACAAAACAAAAAAAGATGAGGAAAATATCTGTTGTCCACTTCTGGCTTCCCCATACATACACAGGCATACGTATTCAGCTATACACACATGCACATCACACAAACACACCATAGTTACACCTTAGGCTAAACAAAGTGTTTCTTTATTCATATGTAAGGTCTATTTTACACTACCTCATACCCATGATGGAAGTGTCAACAATTCCTTTGCAATGAGTAAGTACTGTACATGGCTCAATGGCTAAGAACCCTTGCTGGACAAATATGTAAACCACAGTTCAAAATTTCACCACCCACAAATTAAGTCAGGAGTGGATTTATGAGCTTGTAAACACAAATCTGTGAGTGCAGACACAAGAGTTTTTCTGACCACCAGCATAGCTCCAGGTCCAGTAGAAGACTCCCTGAAGTGAATGAGGAGGAGGGAAATAGAGAAGAATATACACAGATCACTTCTGGCCTCTGAACACAAGTACATGTTGTACATACATATTCACACATATATGTATATGACATAATCACAAATAAAAATAAATAAATAAATAAACAAGTTAATTAAAAACTTTAATGTATTCAGAGATGGATGCTCACAGGTAACCATTGATCTGATCATGGGGTTCTCAATGGAGGATTTAGAGTAAAGACTGAAGGAGCTGAAAGGGTTTGTGGCCCCATGAGGAGAGAAACAATACCAACCAACCAGAGCTCCCAGGGTCTAAACCACCAGCCTGGGAGCACTTATGGAGGGATCCATGGATACAGCTGTTTATTTAAGGGAGGATGGCCCTGTCAGGCATAGGTGGGAGAGGAGATCCTTGGTCCCATTAAGGCTGGATGCTGTGTGTGTGGGAATTTGTGGATGGGGATGTGGGAGTGAGGGGGGTAGGTAGGGGCACATCCTCAGAGAAGCAGGAGGAAGGGCGATGGGATATGGGGTTCTTGAGTAGGGCAGAAATGAGGTAAGGGGATAACATCTAAAATGTAAATAAAATATCCAATAAAAAATTATACACAAAAAATAAAAAGTGCCAATATGCTGCTTACAGAAATCTTACAAGGAAATAAAAAAATTATTTCAAGCAATGAACTCAGTGACTTTTCATTACTATGGAGTACCCAAACAGTTAAAACATTAGTGATATCATACCTGCTTTCCAAATACATACTATCAAATGGGAAATAAGCTTAATAAGTAGGTTTGTGTATTTGGTCACACTGAGGACTTACATCATTTTCATTATGTTGCAGAATTTATTTTTCATTTATTAACCTTCAGTTGCAAGGGATGGTCCAGTGGATTTAATTGTTTGCCATCAATCTACGGTTACCAAATAGCAGAGGTGAAATTCAGTTCCACCTGTTTATATTATCTCTTTTCCAGAGAACATGTGCTGGATCCCGACTTCTCACCGCTACTTCTGCATTTTGAATGATAAGCCTTAAAATTTGGAGCATTCCTTCTCTGCTGAATTACATGTTGCTAAATATATACTCAAAGACTTTAAGATATAAAAAGTCATGATTTTTTTCAGATATACATTTAAGACACGTATCCTGCTTATCAATAGTCTAGTGAGATGAAAAACAGTAGAGGAGAAAGGCAGGAGAGATGCAACTGAAATAATATTATACAAAAGAAGCTCAGAAGGAACTGATGGACTCCATGAGATTTAAGAGTAGAGGAATAGGATTGGTCTAATTTTGTTTGGGATTAAACTTTTTATATATTCTCACTTGAAAAGGGAATGGAATATTCCAAAAAATGAGTATTTCTTCAGATTCTAATATCACCACCATGGAATGTAACAGAAGGCATTATGGTCCTTACTCACACTGGATGTTTTCATGATATATGCTCTGTCAAAGGAAATTCAGGAGATCCAGGGAGCTGATAAATTACAGCTAAGTGATTCTGAGAATAAATACTAGGTTCACTGGCTGATTGCCTCATATTTCAAATATTTTAATGCCTTGAGCATAACTGGACCAGTATAGAACACTCACTATTTGCTAACTTCAGACACAAACATATACATTAGCAGCATCATTCAAAATATTTATAGTCTCCTTTAAAATAATGGGGTTTTGATGATAGAATAGAAGAATAGATAGAATAGAGGAATTTTGCTGAGGCTAGAGCCTCTGACCATATTCAGAAACACAAACTACTAAGTGCCCTTCTTCCCAGTAATTTCGTGATTTTCTTCAGTATGATTTTTCTCTGGATTAACTTACGTGAACCTAGGCACAGAGGAGACATGGGTTTGTTCCTTAGAAAGATTAGAAATAGCTTTAAGGAGGTAGATGTAGGGGAAATGAATATACAGGGAATGTGATTTGAAGAAAAATTGGTGAAACCAGAGAAAGTATAGGGGTTGGTTCTAGTGCTAAGTTCCCGTTACTCAATTGGTTCTTGATCAATTAATAAAGGTGCCAGGTGCTAATTGCTGGGGTGGCAAGACTTTCCAATTCCCACAGACATGCTAAGAAATGCATGAAGAAATTGTATCTAGCAAACAAAGAGAGTACTTTGTAACTTAAACACAGTAGCAAAAACAAGGCTAAACATATCTTAAAGGCAGTGATCTTTAAACTTTTTAATGTGGTAAATCTTTAAAGTAATATTAAATTAAATTACTATTTACTGAGGCAGTATATAAGTCATATGAAAACGTCATCTGTCCATAACAAAGATGACAGTCATGTGACTGCTTTCATTCAAGATGGAACTGAAGATACAGCCAGACTTATGACTGCCTTTAGCTAAGATGGTGCTGAAGCTATAACTTTCCCTGTGGTGGAATGTCACACATTTGTTATGCCTTAGAATGGAATGCCAGTATTGAGGCTATGTACCTGCAGTAGGACAAATAAACACACTAAGACAAATAGACATGTTTTGACTGGCAGGGAGTACATTTTCATGTATGGAGATCTCTCCCTATCACCATGGATAGCTTCTGCTGCCCTGGGTGTCCTATCGGTGTAGTCTGAGTCTGAGGCCAGCACACAGCCAGTCTTGGTTGCTTGTGCCCACAGGGATCCATTCTCCCACCTCAGCTGCTTTAGACCTGGTGAGGACAAGATAAAAATTTCTGAGGAAGTAGAAGTTTAAGACTGCCTACTGAAGCAAATGGCTGCCAGCAGCAAGTTAAGTCAGAAATAAAATCCGGAGAGTGTTTTTAGAGTTGAAGGACTGGGAAAAGGGGAGAGAACTACCTGTATCAAGGAATGAAGTGGTTTACAGTGCAAGTAGAGAAAGGACTGAGCATTCCAAACCTTTCATTTTCCAGATAGCTGGAGAGTTGTAAAAGTTTCTTCAGAAGTGCCATTAAGTGGCACTTAAGTGCCATTAAATGGCCATTAAGTGGCCATTTAATGTGATTATCTACTGGGCATTAAGGCCAAATTTAGTGTGTGAATTTGGAAGCTTTTATAACTAGGAGACATCCCAGTAGGGAGTCTGGAAGTAGTGGTAAATACACACCTACCCACTGAGTGAGGATATGAGTTATTATTCTATCACTAGCAGTGTCCTAAAGATACATTTAGTAACAGAGTGAGTGAGCAGTACAGACTATATGGCCAGGTCATCACTAGGTCGGTTAGGGGCTGAGAGTCAGTGCCCAAGTTGTGGACTAGTGGTCAAGAGAGAATGGTTTACCCATGCCCGGGATTTTGAGCCACTAGAGTGGAACCATCTTGAGGAGCCGAGAGTGATCTCACCAATGAAAGCAGTCCTAAGACGAGGAAGATGGTGAATACCTTCAACTCCAAGGATACCAGAGGAACTAAGGGCTGTTTACACTGACTAGTAGGGTAGCTTACCAGTTCGCCAGTTTTTGGATGGAGAGGTCTAGATATTCTAAGGTTCTTAAGTCTGCATGGCTCAGGAAATGTGAACCTACAAGTTTACCTATCTAAGTCTTGGTATCAATGGTATGTATTGTAAAGCATGGTATGATGTTATGGCATGGTGGGAACCATTGAAACCTTCTGTGAACACCTCTTACCCTGCCACACCAAAAAAAAAAAAAAAAAAAAAAGAAGAAAGAAGGAAAGAAAGAAAGAAAGAAAGAAAGAAAGAACGAAAGAAAGAAAGAAAGTCCAAAAATTTAATAAAGCGAACAATCTATACAGGAAGCAATTTAAAAGAGTTCTTTAAAATTGTGATAAAGATGCTGAAGGATAGCTTCTCAGACTTGATAACTTCTGGCAGGAGGTGAGAAAGGACTTAATTATTTTTAAGGGGCTAGCCATAGAGAATATGACCACATTCAAAGGATCGTACAGAAAACAGATATTAGATGTAATGTATCTTTTCTCTCTGTCTCTCTCTTTTTTCATTTTTATTTTTTTTCTTTTTATTTGGGCAAACACAAGAGTAAAGTAGACTTGAGAGAAATGGAAAGGGAGTATGATCAGGGTGTACTGTATACAATTCCTAAATAATTCATAAAAATATTGTTAATAAAAAGAAAGAAATTTGAGCAAGCCATAAGAATCAAGCCAGTATGCAGCTATCCTACAATGATTCTGCATCAGTTACGGTTTCCATATTTTAGCACAGTTTGAATTTCCACATTGGTTTCTCTTAATATATTCAAGATAGGCAAGCCAAACATAATATATTTTCTTCACGATATTTTTGGTAATTGTGTTTCATCTGAGCAATAGACACCTTATCTAAGACAACTCATAAGATACTTAGA
The DNA here is from genome assembly GCF_004785775.1 of Grammomys surdaster. Classification (NCBI taxonomy): domain Eukaryota; kingdom Metazoa; phylum Chordata; class Mammalia; order Rodentia; family Muridae; genus Grammomys; species Grammomys surdaster. The sequence goes on along the minus strand of NW_021619321.1, from coordinate 374,120 downwards.
GACAAGATTCTCATAAACTTCATTTGCTTGTATACTAGACTCTTTGTCCCCACAAACTGGCTTGTTATTTTATATAAAGTCCTAAGTAATACTATACAATAAAATGAGTTAATTTCTCATAGATGTGAAATGCTAGTATTTATGCATCAAGAACTTCAAAGCAGTAAAGAAAAGGAGTATTTTAGAAAGGTAAACTTGATAGTAATGAGTTGTTTAATAAATGTATCTAGAAAACTGATGGATACTGAATAACCAGCTCTTAGCATATTTCCATGTGTGTGTGTGTGTCTGTGTGTATGTGTGTGTGCATGGGTGTGTTCATGTGCATGTGTGTATGAGAGTATTAAATACCTAAGTAGGTTTTCCACATGAGCCTGGAAGGTGGAAAGGAAGAAACATCTCCATAAAAATTGTCCTCAGATTACCAGATGTGCAGTAAGACACGCCCCCTGATTATGCACAAATGATAATAATAAATAGATAAAAATTAAACAATTTAAGATATTTAAACATTTTTTGGATTGTATTTCAGTCTAAAAGATCAGTGCTAAGATAATAGTGATGGTGTCTAATCAAGGTTGAGTTTGGAGATGTAAAATGAAAACTATGTGTTATGTTTCAGTTTTTCATAAAAATAATGAATTTCCTTATTTACTTTGTGCTCAGTTAACCAAGTTACACAATCTGCCCATATTTTTTGTTTAACAGATGAGATTAAAGATAAAAATCTTACCTTATTTCATCAGTTAAATTCATTGATGCTTATAGCAAAAGATGCAGGCTTAATTCATAACACCCATGCAGCACTTGACAGCCATCCTTAACTTCAGTTTCAAGGGATCTGTTGTTCTCTTGTTTCCTGCATCTGTACTAGACATACACATGGTACATATACATGTATACAAACAATATACACATAAACATAAAATACATTGTAAAAGCTGACCATTTAGGAGAGTCATGCGTATTAAATAAATTAAAGTTTCATAGAAGTTTTAGTTCAAGATTAGATAAGTATGTGTGTAAGAGACCACAAGTTACTTTTTGGTTTCATAAGTAAGCAGACACAGTTACACACACACACACACACACACACACACACACACTTCTCACTACAAATGTTATTTAAATAGTCATATTTATACATTAGTACTTATTGTGAGCTGAAACTTGAAACATAGTATAATTTTTGTGATGCTTGCTTTGAAAGCACCACCCATACTCATATAACAGTAAAAGTAAAAAGACCATTGTATAAAGTTGGAGATCAAATAAGAAACTTAGATATTATTGTTTATCATTAGCTCAAAGACACAAAATACCAGAAAATTAGATTGAGGCAATTAAAAATAAACTTCCATGACTTCCAACCTCTGAACCATCAACTCTCGTCCTCCTGCTCCTCTCCCTCCACCTCTTCTTCCTGCTGTTCTCCTCTTCCTCATGATCCTTCTCCTCCTCCTCCTCCTCCTCCTCCTCCTCCTCCTCCTCCTCCTCCTTTTCCTCCTCCTCCTCCTTTGTTTAACTTTGGATTAATCACAGATTTACATTTCTGGATGATTTTTAACATCCTGACACTATACTAGGGCAAAGAAGATATTTTGCCAAATGCCTTTGAAATAGAACCAACTCCAAGTTTTTTGCTTTATTGTTTATGACGTACGAGAAGATTTTTATGGGAAGCAACAATTTCTTCTAAATTCTAGGAGAGAATGGGAAGTTTGACAAGTCAAATTCTAAAAGTGAGACTTAGACTACATCACACAGACAGAGAAATAAGACTTCATTTCTAATGTTTGAACATTAAAAATTATATTTGTGTAAATATATCCACTCATATAACATATGCCACTTTCCTATGTAGGACATGACATCTTCAACTCCCGTGTTTAGAAGTTGTCTCTTGATGTAATTAAAAACAATCACCTAGTCTTCAAAATCTTCCCTGGTGATCTTATGCCAATTTCAAATTCTTTAATGTGAAAATCAGAGGACAACTTTCATGTGTCAGTTCCCTCCTTCCATTATGTGGGTCCCAGATACTAAATACAGGATATCATGCAAGAACCTTTACTCACTTAGTCATAAACAAAGTTTACAAATAATAATGCTGCATCCCACAGGTTACATTTACCCCCTTCTTTCCCATCTAGTTTCCACATTAAATATTTCTCACATTTTTATTGCTCATTATTGATTATTTGCCTTTAAATATTCTCCCCAGAGTCACATAGTATACCATGGAGATTTTGCAATTGTCAGTCTGTCATCACAGGCTAATCAGAGCAGTACATGCAGGAGCATTTCTCTTCCTCTTCCCTTCGAGTATTCAGTCAATAAAAGGTTTCTTCGGGTGATCTGCGCACAAAGAGCCTTCTTTTCTTGCAGGAGATGCTGCATCCTGTGTAGAGAACCACTAGATGACATCTGCAGGTATCTGGAGAGCTTTGCTCTGCATGTGTACCAATACCTTTTTTTTTCTCTCTACTCTCTTATATCTGGAACAAAACTTTTGTTTCCACAGATTTTCAGCTCTGTAAAGGACCAAATTCAGGTATACAATATTATCATTGTTTAACATACACACATGCACACACACACACACACACACACTTTTTTGCGGGAAAGTAGTGCATAAAGATATCTAAAGTTTGAGATTTTTTACTTCTTGTCAAACAATTTAAAACACACAGGAGCACATCTACATGATACAACATTCAGTCATTTATTTTCTTCAATAATTGTGACTATTTTAGAAAATTCTTATAGAATGGAATTAAACAAATATGTTTTTGTGTTCTATTATAGTCAAATTGAACAAGTAGTAAGTGTAAACATGAAAGTAGGCATGCGACAGTTGACATAAGGTTATTTATAACTACATGTTTCCATATAAGAATGCATGGAATTCTATTTATCATATTACTTGTATATTTTTGAACATCATTATGTTTTAGAACTTAATGTTAAATGTTTCATTTTATTTATTATTTGGCTAGCATAAAAATAGTGAAATTCTTTGAAACATTTTGTGCATGTGCCATCGTACTTTGTTCTTACATGTTTCTTACCTTTAAAGTGCCCCTTAAGGACTGAATGCATACTCGTGATTAGAAAATAAGTGGGATGTATCTGTGCACCCAGATCTTTCATATGATACAGAGAGTAATATAATGTCTGTCCTCCCCATAAGTCTCTTTTGCTCCCTGTAGACATATTTTGCTGCACATATAACACAGCACTCATCCTTTTAAATTCAGCTTATTTTACTTAACATAATGTCCTCTATCTCTGTCAAATTTTTGCAACAATGGGAAATTCTCTCTCTCTCTCTCTCTCTCTCTCTCTCTCTCTCTCTCTCTCCCCTCCCCTCTTTGAGAGGGTGATCAAAATGCAACTTTATACATATACCAAATTATTTTATTTCTTCACTGATGACTTCCTATGCTGGTTATATATCTGGTTTATTGCGTGTAGTGTCAGTATATGGATTACACGTAGCTGCATAAATCCCTGTGGTATGTTCATTTACATTTATTTTGGTAAATATTAAGAATGGTGGAGTTGGGTTATATGGTACTTGTAGTTGGAAGTATTAGAAAGGAGTGCTTCTGGCTGGCTCCCAGCTCAGCTGCCATGTTCTCATACTAATGCCAGCTACAGGTGGGCCACCTGGTCCTAGCTGTGTGCCCTCTCTGGGCTTCTCTCTCTAGCTAGGCTCCATTGTGACCAATCTCTCTGCTTCCAGCTCCAGTTCACTTGACTCTGGAGCCTCTAGTTCCTTCACAGCCAAAACCACTCAGTTGTTGGCAGACCCAACTTCCTAGATTAGAAAGATAGATAGATAGATAGATAGATAGATAGATAGATGATAGATGATAGATAGATAGATAGATAGATAGATAGATAGATGATAGATAGATAGATAGATAGATAGATATGTAGATAATGGCACAGGTGTATTAGATGCTGACATATGCTAGTAGGTATCATCAAATCCCTATATCTTGAATATAAATAGTTGCCAGCCACCCAACATTGGCATTACAACCAAACTCTAGTCTTCCTGAAGATCAGCAAGAGCGGTTAACCACTGAGCCCCTCTAATACTTTTTGTTTATTAGTTTTCTTTTGTTTAGTGTGAAAAAAAGATTTTACTATATAGTCCTGGGTCATCTGAAACTCATTGTTTAGACTGGCTGGCCTTAGACTCAGAAAAGTTTGCTTGTCATTGTTGGGATTAAGAGTTTGTGCCAACATGCCTAGTTTACCAATCTTTAATGTAGCTGAACATTTTATTTTTCTAGTAGTTTTAATTCATCTCTCATATGAGTTCAGAAGACAGTATTATATGAACTTCTATAAAAATTGACTATTCATTTGTGAAGGTATGAATATGTTTGACTGAGGAAATGGTACTATTAGGATCCGTGGCCCTGTTGAAGTAGGTGTGTCACTGAAGGTGTGGACTTAAGACCCTCAGCCTAGCTGCCTGAAAGTCAGTCTTCCACTAGCAGCTGTCTAATGAAGATACAGAAAATCTCAGCTCTGCATACATTATGCCTGCCTAGTTGCTACCCTGCTCCCACTTTGATGATGATGGACTGAACCTCTGAACCTGTAAGCCAGCCCAATTAAATGGTGTACTTTACAAGACTTGCCTTAGTCATGGTATCTGTTCACAGCAGTAAAACCCTAACTAAGATATAACTCTTCCTTGATTTTATTTTCAGGAACAAAATCATATATAAATTCCAAAATACTACTATTTCTTTGTACAGTTTCTTCTTCCTCATTCCCTCCCTTCTTACCTCCCTCACTCCTCCTCTATGTGTGTGTAGGCCAGAGGTTAGTCTCAACAGGCACTTACTGTGATTTTTTTTGACAGTTTCACTTACTATCTTGATTCAACATAAGCAGGTCCCTCCAGTTGGGCAGAACTAAGACCACAAGGAATTACTGCTATAGAATGTTCTTATATATCCTACTTCTGGAGTTAGAATTCATATCCTCCTAATAGCATAATAAGCAGTTTGCCAATTGAGCTGACCCTTCAGCTTATGCCACATTTGTATAGTAAAAGGGCCATTCTTTTATTAAACAATACATATTTAACTGTTGAACACTTGTTTGTCTTAAGATGTCAATAAACATTTCTGTAAATTATATGATTACAGTGTTAAAATAAATGTATTGCACAACAGGAATATATTCATTAATATAGATGGTTACATTATCCTCATTGTAAAAAATGCATTGATTTTCTTAATGAGATATTTTATATGATTATATAAATGTCTTTTTTAACTTTCAATTACTTGTACAAACCAAATATTTCATTTGTTAATTTGTTTACTTGATTGTTGGTTTTATAAGCATAATCTTGATTTTTGCTACAAAAATGCAAATACAACTGGATATCTAAGGCCAGTGTATAGGAGAAATAAACCTATGACTACTATGCAATGCAAAATGCTCATAATGCTCCCTGAAGATCAAGACATGCAGCATATTAAACTTGCACTACATATTGAATTTTTCATTGAGTACTCATGGTTCGCCATATTTTAAGAACTATAAAGGTTGTTGAGTATACAGATATAATGAAAGGGTATATTACAGTAATTATGCTAGACATGAAAGGAAAAAACATTTGGCAACACGTGGACAGAGGCTGCCTGTAGGCAACAAATATCTAGAGCACTAAAAAAATATATATAAGAAAGAAAGAAAAAAGAAGCAAAGAAATGGTAGAATATATAAGAAGAACAGTGTGGCCTGGCAATCAAGTCTGCAGTTGTAATGATAAAGCCCTGGAACTAAGAGGTCCTGACAAGGGATAAATATGTGATAACCATAAGATTCACAAAGCTTTGAAATAAAAGATATATCAGGGACCAATTTTAATACTCAGTGAGAATTAAGCAGCAAAAAGACTGATCAGTAATAATTTAGATAGTCAATAGGGCATGCAGGAATATTCCACACTGTGAAAACTATTGAAATAAACCTTCTAAAGTTTTCCTATTAAAAAATTACTATGAGTGCAAAGATTTGCTAAATATTACATTAAGTTTGATTTACTTATAAGTCCTGAAGAAAACGTATAAGGATTTCATTTTTTTAAAAGAATGAATAAGTGGTAGTGGACTACTTAATAGGCCTAGCAGTAACTGGACCTGAGTTCAGAACCCCTGAGACAATTTAACACAAGTTAGGAGAACATACATTTGCAACCCCAGAAATCCTACTGTTATATGAGAGGTGGAAGCTAGATAATCCCCAAAGGTTAATGGGCTGCTTATCTGGACACACTCAGAAGTGAACAACAAGCCTTGTATCAAATAAGGAGGAAGATGAGGAGTAACACATCAAGGTATTTGCTGACCTCTACAGAAATAGAATGAGATGAACAACATGCACCACTTAGTACACACACACACACACACACACACACACACACACACACACACGTGTACACATGGTTGTTTTTTTTTTAATAAAGGAAGTCTTTTACTTTAAGGAAAAGGGTATAATGTTGTGGATTTGGTTTAATGCTTGCATTATGGGTTCCCAAATTGCATGAGAATCCTGCAGGTGAGATACTGAGTGTCCCTGCCTCTGGGTGGTAAATAAATTTGTCAGAAGCTAATGGCTGGGCAGGGAGAAAGAGATAGTTCTTTAATTTTAGCAGGCAAGGGAACCCAGGGATGAAGGAAAATTTAGTATCGCCATGCTAGGGAAGAGAAAGGAACTGACTTGAGTACTACAAAAGAGAGAGTATACAGTCATGTAAGTGCTTGAGAAGAGTGGCCCCTGCACCAAGCCCCTCAATTGATCTGGGGTAGCAAAGATGGAATATAGATTTTATTAAGTAATAATTCATAAGTATCAGAGGGGAAGCATTAGCAACATGAAAGTTTGAGAGTTGCCTAACCATTGTGCTGTTTAAGGCATATTAAAATATAGAGCTCTAAGTGAGTGAGTGAGTGTGTGTTTGTGTGTGTGTGTGTGTGTGTGTGTGTGTATGTGTGTGTTTCATTTGAGAATTCCCAGAATTGAGGTGGTAGTAAGAAATTTGCATGCTCCCACAAGAGCCATTAGAGCAAGTTAATCAACTGTAGCTATAGTATAAAATCACTTATTCTTTTTGTTATAATTCTTTTACTCTCTAGCATTTTCCTATTAAGTTTTAAATGTCATGAATAATGCCCTAACATATTAGGGAGAATAAATATATAAGATACATGAAATACTTAAAACAATACCAATGTCAAATAAAAGGAGTTGAAAACATTATTGAAAAAGAAAATCAGTCATTAATTTTATTTCAATCACAAATAATTTTAATTTAACAATTTAATACAATGACAAATTTTATGCATATATGTGATTGTATGATTATTTGTGTACCCAGTGAATGTCTAGTGCATTCAGAGGGAAGAAAAAACATTCAGAACTCCTAGAACTTGAGTTACAAATGCTTGTGAGCCACCATAAGATATCATAAATTGCAGCACTGTCCTCTGTAAAGCAGTAGGTACTCTTAAATGCTGATCTATATCTGTAGCCTTTCAAATAAACTTTTAAGTGATGACTTCAGGAAGAAGAAGGTAAGCAGATTTTGAAAAAGTCTGAAACGTTCACAAAGGTTAATAAATACCTACTGCACTTTCATTATTTTATCATCATGATTCATAATATCACATTTTGCAACTACTCTCACTAATGTAATAAATATTTGCAAAAAGGCATAATATCACTCTTCACAGAGATTTAATAATTCTTTCCTATAAAACAGGAAAATATAGATGAATGTTGTATTTATTGTCACATAATAAGCAGAAAAGATTTTTTTGAATGCATTGAAAATTGAAGTTATATTGCTACTAACTGCATCCTGATAATCAGCTTAGATATCAAGGGTAGGGAAAACACACACTCAAACTGTAAAATCAAATGTAGAAAGAAAAAAATCCCTGAACAGTACCTGGCCTAATAAAGGTCATGTTCAATGATTCATTGATATATAAAACCCCTGAACATTATAGAAAATGGGAATCTGTTTTTAAATGAATCTCACCAGCATTGGGGATACGAAGAACACAAAGTATGATCCACAGAACTTAGAACAGAGATGAAAGCTACTCCAGAATTGATGTTTGAGTTCTCTCTTCACTCATCTTCAGCTGTGAAAGAGATGTTGTTTCTAGGAAGGAGAAGGACATTCTGTGCTCATAGCCTCACAGGTATGAGAATGAAGAATAAAAGGATTTAATAAGTTATTATATTTTCCAGATGCTTGGTTGCATCCAGAGAAAAATCATGAACTAAAATAGTATCAGGACCCTAATGACAAATCAAAATAATAGACATTGTAATTATCCCCAAATTCTTACAAACTAAGTAGCTGTGAATTCTGAGAAATCACATAAAATATTGAGAATGTCTTGGCAGGTCACTTTCAGATATTACTGGAGGTCACATGGTTTAAACTTTTGTATGATTAATTATTACTTACACCTTGAAACACTTTTCAAGCTGGATAAAGGGATGATACTTCTAATTTTTTGAATACTTGTTTGGTCATATTCTGTGTTCAAAATATGTAATTTGTTTATGACATCCTTGTGATGTTCTTATCATCACTTTCTTGGGGGTAACCACAAGCAATGCCAACCAGCAGTAATGTTTTGAGTGTCTATGAGACCTCTTTGACAAACAACTCCAAAAAAGGTAGTCCTTTTTATACACACACACACACACAGAGAAAGAGACAGAGAGAGACAGAGAGACAGAGAGAGAGAGCACGAGAGAGAGAGAGAGAGACAAAGACAGAGACAGAGAAAGACAGAGTGACAGAGACAGAGAGACAGAGAGAGAGAGAGACAGAGACAGAGAAGATGGGGGTAGAAACCTCAAATACGTACACGCATATGTCCATACATACACATAAATTATAAATATCTACAACCTTAATATCACATCTGGTATAAATAGAAATGCATATGTCTCATGGCTTAAATAGATGATAATTCTTTCTAGACATAAATGAGTGATTTAGAGCAACATTCATGAAAGATATCTGTTCTGTATGAAGTTGAACATATTCTTCCAATGTAAGCTAGAAAATCTTTTCCTCCTGAAAGCAATAAAATATTGTTATCACATGAAAGTGTATGTGAGTGTTTATGGCAGTTTTAGTCACTTTGTCTGAAGTAAAACTAGACTAGAACTCTCTCTGCTTATGAAGCATAAACATCTGGGTTAAGTCCATGGTTCAAATACAAATTCTATTCAAAGGAACAAGATGTTGATTAACATAACAAGTTGCTTTTTTCCTAAAAGTCATTTTTAAAGTGAAAGAGACCTCCAAAGGCTATGTATAATAAAAATCAGTTTAAATCACTATTCTTTAAAGACAATATGCTAGGAAATGAATAGGTCTGTGCTTTCACAAGATGAAGAAGGCCGAAGTTATATACAAATACATAGTTTGGAGGAATGTTTGACTGATTCAAGTGTCGGAGGCACAGAAGCGTTTGTGAACTCAGATTAATTGTTTTTATTCTTATCTCCACAAGCTGTTCCTAAGGCTGGAAATATAAGTAGCTGTGACCACTGGCCAGAGGTCTACCCAAGACTGAGCCCATTAACCTCTTCACATGTATGGAAAGTTGGAAGAGGTTAGGAGGGCTAATGCCTTCCCAAAGATTCTACACAGTTTGGTTGCTGGAAGTATGGGGTTATCTTTCAGCCAAGCCTCTAGAAGCTGACTTAACTAAACTTGGCACTTTAATCATCTTTCTATTACCCATACACCAGTTAGTAATAACTCTCCATAATCCTGAAAGTAACACTAATGTACTCATTGATAACAAGCTAGACATGAGTGGAGTAATTTCCTTGCTTTGTCATTGTTATCAAGAAATGTTCATGCCTCTGAAGAATACAGAATTTCTACTTAATTTTGTCTATGCATGATAAAAGAAAGCTAGTGTTCAGCAAGAATTTTCTCAGGTACCCCAGTGTAGGGTAACAGAGAGGAGGAAGCTGGGAGTTGTTGAGTGACTGGGGAACACCATCATAGAAGCAGGGGGAGGGGGGATGGGATATGGGGTCTCCATGATTGTGCAAACCAGGCAAAAGGATAACATTTGAAATAGAAATAAAAAATCAACCCCCCAAAAAAGGGAAAAATAAGAAGTAATTGGCCCTTTCAAACATCAGAGCCATAAACGAAAATTATTTAGAAAGAAGAAATGCAGAATCAGTGAATTTATGAGACAAAATTATCTCAAAAATTAAAACTAATAAAATACTTATAGCTCGGCAGGCATTTTACTGATTAGGTTATTTATCTAATTAACATCCAAATTGAAGCTTTCTATCCATTCTCTTTTTCCAATCTCACCTTCTCCCCTTCCCTCTCTGCTCAATCACTCTTCCTCTCCTTGTGTATAATACAGAAGATAACTCCATTAATATCAATCAGCCTTTGTATACCAAGTTTTAGTAAGACTAAGTACATATTATTGAAGTCAGAAAAGACAGTCCAGTTAGGACTGAAAGGACAGAAAGGAATTCAGAGGAACACAAAACAGTCCAAAACAGCAAATGTCCCTTCTCTAAGAGTCCCACATGCAGAGTGAGATGCACAACTGCTGCATGAACACAGAGGGCCTAGGTTCATGCCATGCATGCTCTGTGGTTGGTATTTCAGTCTCTATGAGCACCTATGGGCCCAGGTTATATGATTCTTTGGGATTTCATGTAGTGACATTGATCACCCTGGCTCCTTCAGTCTTTCCTCCTTCTCATCCACAGTAGTTCCCAAGCTCTGCTTAATGTTTTTCTGTGGGTTTCTGCATCAGTTTCCATCAGTTGCTTGGTAAAGCCTCTCTTTTTACGGTTTTGGTGAGTTCCTGTCCTTAAGTACAGCAGAATATCATTAATTGCATCAGGTGTGGTCACTCTTTCAATGTGTGGGCATCAAGCTAGGCTAGTCATTGGTTAGCTATTCCTTCAAACTGTTCATCTTTTATGCCTGTACATTTTGTTGTGAAAGCCCAAACATACTCCATCTTTGGACCCATCTCCATTTTAAAGGAAAATGTGCCTGAGAACTTGACCTGCAGCTAAACCCAAGCTGCTTCTACATTCCAACAAAAACCAATTATTTTGAATCTGGGCTGTACCCTAGAGTTTCTCTGTAGCTACTCTCTAGGAACAACCAATCAGGATAAGTATGATACTTCCAGATACACTTTCAGACTTTTTGGACTTTAGTTTTGTGCAGTGTTATAAATGTGGATATATTTTCAGTCTTCTACATGTAGATATTCAGATAGATCAGGTCCATTTGTTGAAGGTGCTTTCTATTTTCCAATGTATGGTTTTGGCTTCCTTATCAAAAATGAAATTTCCATAGATAGATCTGTGGGATTATTTCTGGATCTTTATGTGATTCCATTAATCAACTTTTATGTTTTTGTGTGAATACCATGCAGATTTTACTTCTATTTCACTGTGGTTCAGCTTGAATTCAGAGATGGTGGTGATGCATCTCAAAGATAATTTATTGTTTGGGAATGTTATGGCTATTGTAGTATGTTTCTCTTTTTGCATATGAAGATCAGCTGAGCTATAAAAATTGTTTTTGAATTTTGATGGAGACTTCGATAAATCTGTAGATTGCATTTGGTAAGATGGTCAGTTTTGCTATGATAATCCTGCCAAGCCATCTACTGATACCCTTTTCTATTTTTTTCTTCGTGAACTAGAAGTTCCTGTAATTCAGCCTATTAATAATTTTCTTGGTCAATATATATATAGTAATATTTCCACTTCTTAATTTCAAATTTTTATCCTGTTGATCTCTTTAGTTGTTCTATTGCTCTGACTAGTACTTGAGTTACTATATTAAATAGATAGGGAAAGAGCTGCCAGCATAGTCTTGTCCCTGATTTTGGAGGGATTCCTGTAAGAGTCTCTCCATTTAGCTTGATTTTGGCTGTGTGATTGTTGTATATCACTTTGATTATGTTTAGTTACTTGTGTTGTATCTGTGACCTCTCTAATACTTTTTAACATACAGTGTTGTTGGACTGTCAAAAGATTTTTCTGTGTCTGATGAGGTGATCTTGTCATTTTTTCCCTTAAATTTATATATATGATGAGTTATGTTGATGGGTTTTCACATTTTCAACCATTCCTGCAGTGCTGTGACTTCTCAGAGATGTTCACCTTGCTTCAGAGGATTTAACAAGCAAAGAAGTTGGGTGGGGTGAATGGAAGCTTGCAAGCATGGTATGGTTCAGGCTCAGCAACTGAGATGAAAGTAAGCAGAGACGTGGCTATAGAATGGAAGTCCCTCTGGGATAGCAGGGTGCTCAGTACAGCTTTACCTGTCCAGGGGACTTAGTTAGAAACACAGATGTTATTTTGTAATGAGTATTATCCCTATAAAACTTAAATTTATTAATATTTATAAGCATTTCAATCCCTAGTATGCCTAAGCCTGAGTGGTTTTGAAGAAATTTTTACGTGTCGAGGATTGTCTAAGCCCTGATTTTCCCTTCATGTTTTACATTCTTAGTTAAAGCTCTTAACTAGGTCTGCTATAATAGCTTAGTCAGTGAAGAGCTTATCTGTCAAGGAGGACCTGAGTTTGATGATACAAAAAGCATCTTACAAAACAAAGCCTGTGGATTAAGTATGTCTCCAGAGTTTATAGTTCTTAATATCCTTCTACAAGGCCAGACTTTGATACTTAGCACACAGATCACATGGGTCAAAACTGCTTATAACTCCATTTTAAGGGGAACTGGATACCCCCTTTTAAACTTATCTATAAACAATCTACATGCATATAAATTAAAGAATATTTTAAGGTCAGGTGTAGTGGTATATCTTTGGAAACCCAGAAGTGGGGAATTTTTTTCATGCATGTCTCAGGGTTCAGCCTAGCATAATTGTTTTGCTCCGTGTGAGAATGAGACCTGGCCTCCAGGAAAAAGTAGATGCGCCTGTGAAACAGTACCTGTGGTAGTCATATACACATATGTATGTATGGCACTCACAGGCACACACACATACACACACACATACACACACACACACACACACACACACACACACACACATACACACAGATGTTTATGAACACACACTTTATGTGGGATGATTTGGCTGATATATGCAGCCTTGGTATTTATCACTATACAAATATCCATTTTAAGAGTTGTTGAAATGCTTGCCCTTCTAATTGTACACTTGATCTTTCTTTTCATAGCTATTGTACATGTGACATTTTGTTCTTCATTAAAGTGTCCATTGTTCAGTTGAACAAAATTGAAAGCCAGTGCTGAAGCTATTGCAGACTTACAAAAAAAATTTCCAAATTTATCATGAATAGAAAAATATCCAGCTTCCAGGTTATTTGTTATTACTTGAGAGAAGGCTACCAGGGCTATTTAAGCAGGAAAATATTTCCACTGCAGAACTGAAGGGTGCATGTGCGTGGCATTTTCTTTTTCATTAATTTTTGTGATGGATGTGTCATTCTGCATCACATGAAACTGAGATTTAAAAAAAAAGAAAGAAGTTATAACTTCAGCTTAATAACATTACAAACTTAAAGCCTTTGATTAACATTTAAAAAAATAATAAAAATAAAAAATGTAAACTGTACATAGAATTGTGGCTTTCACATTTCTTTTTTTTTTTTTTTTTTTTAGGTTTTTCGAGACAGGGTTTCTCTGTATAGCCCTGGCTGTCCTGGAACTCACTCTGTAGACCAGGCTGGCCTCGAACTCAGAAATCCACCTGCCTCTGCCTCCCAAGTGCTGGGATTAAAGTCTTGCGCCACCACCGCCCGGCGGCTTTCACATTTCTATCCAGAGAGTTTTTGGAACTCCAGGAGAGAACTATCTTGAAAGATGGCTGTCTGAAATCTGTCTCCAGCAGAACATAGGAAATCAGCTTGTAATTCGTGATTTGACTTCGATTTATTTATTCATTACTGTCAGACAACCCTTCCTGAGATTGCCTCTGCAAGCTGAGGCTAGTCCTTGGTACTTCACTCAATTTTGGTTTCTTGAGCTGTGTGGATGCATTTTAGTTCTATAAATTCAAATTTGTAAATTGTTGGCCTCATTCTGGAAAAAAGGGATTTCAATTCAGAAAATACTTTCAAATAGATAGATAGATAGATAGATAGATGATAAAAAATTAGAATATACATAGATTATATAGTGGATATATTATATATACATATATTCACATACCTAAATAAATATTTTCATATGTACTTTTGTAATATATGACTGTTTATTATGAATAGAATTCCATATATATCATCTAGGTTTATTTCTATGTACTTATATCTGTATTCTATAATTATATTAATATAGATAGGATATTAATGATATAAGTATATATACATATATACATATATATATATATATGTACATATATAGATAGATAGATATATAGATGAGATTGATATCGTTATAGGTATAGGTAATAATGGGTAGAATCTTTGATTGGATATAGTCTATTCCAATAGTTTCAGTATTTTGGTTTTAATGTTTATGCTTTTTAATCCCTTTTAGATAGTTTTTATAAAATGTTAAAATCACTGTTTTGAATTTATCTATCATTTCTGGAAGGTTTTAATTAGACTATTGAGGACATAGATATCTTCTGAAAAAAGAAATACCTTGACTTATTTTTCAGTATAAGTATTATTTTCATTTTCTTCTTTTGCTTCTTGCACCAGGTAAAGTGTAGAACACATATTGAATAGCTAGTGGTAAAGAAGTCATCAGTATGACATTTTTACAAAGAGTGTGATTGCTTTAAACTGCCTATATTTAGGATGATTTCAGCTGTATGATTTATATCTGTAGTTTTAAAAATTACTTCAGTAATTTCTTTCATCTCAATTTCTTTGTCCTTCATTTTCTCCCACATTGTGTCCCTCATCCCATCCCTGCTCTCCTTCATCTCTGAAAAGTTGTGTCCCCACCCCGGGTATTCTGGCATGCTCCTGAATACATCAATTCTCTTTTGGGTTAGGAACTTCCATTGCTATAGCATTCAGAAAAGGGAACCATATGTGATGGAGGCCTCATTCTAGCCCATGTTTGCTCTCTGTAGTTGCTCAGTTTCTGAGTACTGCCAATTATGAAGGTTAGGCAGCTTGTTTGTGATTGCTATGGAGTTTCTATCTCCCACATGGCCTTTAATCTTTCTCCTAACTTTTCTGTAAAACTTGCTGACCTCTATCCAATGTTTGGGTTTTGGAATCTGCATCTGTTTTAGTCAGCTGATGCAAATAGCCTCTCATGGGACACTTCTAATGTTCTGCCTGTAAGAATAAGGAAGTGTCATTGCCACTGTCAGGGATTGGTTCTTGGTCATGGGATGAGTCTTAATTTGGGCCACTGACTTGTTGGCCTTTACATCATTCTCTGCTCCATTTTTGTTTCTTCATAGATTTTAGACAGGGCAAATTTTAGTTGAAATATTTTGTGGATGGGTTGGTGACATTAACCCTGTACTAGGAGTCCTTCCTGGCTAGTGGAGGTGACCTCTTCTGGTTTCATGTCTGCATTGTTAGGCATCATGTCTATGTTCACAACCATTGTCTCAGTGAAGCATCCACAATTCCAGCAGATATCTGGTGCTTAATAGATATTACCCCCACTCCCTCCCTCAGCTGGTGCAGAATTCCTTCCATTATCATGTAATGCTAGACCTGACCAGCTGATTCTGACCCACCAATTTCTCTCCCCATGTTCTCTTTCATCAATTTTTCTCCCTCCCTCTAGCTCCTATGAGTATCTATTTCCTCCACTATGTAAGATTCAAGCATCTTTATTTGAATTTTTCTTTTTGTTTAAGTATTGTACTGTGGGGTGTATGATGTGCTTTGATACTTTATGACTAACATCCACTAATCCGTGAGTATATGTATGCAAGTATATCCATTTTTCAGCCTGGGATAGATCTTCTATAATAACATTTTTTAGTTCCATATATTTGCCTGCAAAATTTATGTTTTCTTTTTTTTAAAAAAAATAGCAAAATAGTTTTCCATTGCAGAAATTAATCACATTTTCAATAACCATTCTTTATTTAAGTGATTTCAGAGTTGTTCCAAGTTTCTGGCTATTATGAATAATACTGCTATGAACATAGTGGAGCAAGTGTCCTTGTGGTATGGTGGAGCATCATTTGGTTATATGACCTGAAGTATAACTGGGTCTTCAAGTAAAATTCTTTCTCGTTTTCTAAGAAACCACCAGATTGATTTGAAATTATTTGTAGAATTTGAAGGAGCCACTTGGTACACATCTGTGGAACATCCATTATTTTTTATAATCTTAAGTACTGTGCCAAATTGTCTATCATCATTTACAAGAGACAAAGCAAAAATCAAAATCAAATAAAATCAAATATACTCTTGGTTAAACCCTTTCTTGACAGGATCTCATAGTGTAGGGTTGTTTAACATAGAACTTGTCATATTGTCTGGAAAGAATCCAGTGTGTTGGTCTTTTCAGTATCAATCACGAAAATGTCATACAACCATACTCATGGGCCAATTAATAGAGTTAATGTCCCAATCTAAATGATTTTTCTCAGGTGTGTCAGGTTGAGAACCAAGCTTTTGTTTGCTATTGCTTTGATGGAACACCATGACCAAAAGCAACATGAGGAGAAAAGTGTTTATTTCAGTCACAGTTCCATATAACCATTCATCTTCAAAAGCTATGAGGGGCATAACTCATGCCTGCAAGTATCATAAAGATAAGAGCTAACACCTAGAATATGGAGCAAAGCTGCTTGCTGGCTTGCTCAGATTGCTTTCCTGTATAAGGCAAGACCATAAACCCAGGAATTGTGTGACCTCTAATGGACATGACTTTCAAATGTACATCAATAATTTTAAAAATAACTGACAGACTAATCTTTTGGAAATATTTTCTCAAGTGAGGTTCTTTCCTTTCAGAAAAATCTGGCTTGTATATGGTTGACAGAAGTCTAGCTAGGATAACTGACACACCTTGACACACAAAAGCATCCCTTTCTAATTAAAAATGGTGTTCCTGTTCATTTATACCTAAAATGTCATGTTAATGTTCATATTACAATATCAAAATGAAACTTTTAAAGTTCCACAAACTTTACAAATCAAAATACATTAAATTCCAGTATCTTTGCATATCCAAAGTCACTTAAATGTTTAAAGTCTCTTAATATTGGCCTCCTTTAAATAAAAGCTAAGGTATAAATTTTCTTACTGAGTGAGTCACAATATAAAAGAAGCAACACCAGCCTCCAAGATGTGTAAATAACAATATGCACAGTTATCTGGGAATCACTCAATATCTTCTGGATTCCTCTAAAATGCTTGGCTCATTTCTCTGGCTCTTCTCTCTGTAGCATACATACAACCTATATGTTCTATAGAGCAGCTATTTCCACTCCACTGATGTTGTGATTCTTGGTGTGAATTCCATGTTACTGGCATTATTCAAGTTCTGTCAAGCCTTGCTATAGCTCTTGTACCTTCACCAGCAGTCTGACCTGAGCTCCCTTCAGGGATTCCAACCCTGCCATAAATTGCCAAGCCTCAGCTGCCCTTCATGATCGCTTAATGTCTTCCAAATGAGTACTGTCCAGTTGAATCACACACTAACAAGTTCAGTGTCCAACATGAGCTATCCTGTTATCTACCTCTGGAAGACAGATTTGGTGTTTTGACTTTGAAGTAATACTTCCCAGAACATTTCCCCTCAAAGATGCTAGTTTCTTATTAGTCAGAGTTGATTCTTCAGCTGCACAAACCAACACCACCAATTTGTCACTCCAAAGGCCTGATAAACTTATTTGTCACTCCAAAGGCCTGATAAAGGTGTTTGTTTTCCTAGCTCAATGTTCCACACTAGAAGTGGATTCAACTATACACACCAAGCAAAATATCTCCCTGGTATGCCCTCAAACACTTGATTGTAGTTTTTCCTGATATTATCAAATTGACAACCAGGAACAGCCAGAAAAAGCAGACAGGCCTCTGAGAAGTTAACATGCACTATTATGCAGGTATTTCCCAATTACCTTGTTGTTGCAATGAAATTCAAGGCCATGTGAATCAAGGCAGTTTATGTTTACTAGGTCAGTCCTGGTTAATGATGGGTCAAATGGCACCTTGTCAAAGCTCTGTTACAGTTTTCAGAGTCTGGCAGATAAGATTTTCTCAAAAAGCTTGTAAAACTCACCATGAATGTTGGTTGCATATTATATGCCTTCCTTTCAAAGTGACAACCAGAAAGTCCTTGAACTGTAATGAGTTCCTTTTATTTATTTTAGTTAAGGGTCCAAAATGATTCTTTTGCTTGTGGATTCTGGACTCTACAAGAGAATCCTGTTGAAAGGTAATTCTGTGCTGTAACATGATAACTTTCCAAAGTCAACTGAATGAAAATGTAAATACAATACTTATGGAATGCTAGTAGTAATTTATTGAACTTTGTATTCATTATGACAATCACTTTGAATCACTTTCTTGAGTCAGTTGTTATAGTGTACTGTGTAATCACAGCACATGGGAGGCAGAGATATGCAGATCTCAGTGTCCCAGGCTAGCCTGGTCTACAGAGCAAGTTATAGGATTTCCAGTGCTATCAAAAAAACAAAACACAAAAAACAAACAACAACAACAACAAAAAAGATTCACATGGAAAAATAAAAAAATAACATCAAAAAAAATATTTCATCAATTGTCGTAATTATTTTTCTTCTTATGATGTGAGAATTAGTATAATTAGTTATTCATAAACTGAACCCTTTGCTTTCTAGATATTTCTTAGAATATTGGCCAAGAGTTACACAAAGCTTTTGCCAATTCTTTTTGATCACCTGTAATAGCATAATGTCAACATTTTTAATATGTACTATCATTTTGTATGGAGCTGTTCCTGATACTTGGCATCATTTTATTCTACCTTGTATAATTAACATAGAAACCTTTTCTGTATATGTCTTAATTGTTTTACATTGTTTTTGAGCTACAAAAAAACAATTCTCTTCTTCTCTTTGCAAAATGAGTACCTATAGAAAATGAATTGAAGGCAAAATGAGCAAAATTAGAGATATTTTAGAACAAATTCATTTCACATATACATCTTATAGTATGCAAAAAATAATTATTTTTCAGTGTCATCTGTTAGACAGCTTGGAATGTTTAAATTTAAATCTCTTTTTAATGTTTGAAACAAATTATTTAACTCATGTGTGCCTAATCTAATTGTAGGCCTCTGTCAGTTAATATCAGCCATTAATTTTTGAAAAATTTTAAGTGTTTTCTATTGGTCTCTATTAATCTGTACCTTTTGTGGTCAAATTTTATGTTGTTTGATATTAAAATCCAAATAACCAAGTGAATTTCCTCTTTGTATTTTTCTCCTTTTGAAACAGGGCAGAATTCCTTGTTTTACCTTAAACATATTTTCTAAAACATGTTTTTCAGAATCAGGCAACAAATGCCATTCATATAATGAAAAATGATAGACTGAAGGAATTTCTCATAAATTACTTTAATGCCTTTTGCACAAAATAAGGACATAAAGTTGGAATAGTTTACATGTTCTGTGAAAATGACTTCCAGTATTATGTCTTTAGTAGGAGAATATGTTTCAGAGTAGGTATTGAGAAAGCAAAACTTTACCTATCCTGCTCCTTCAAGGGTATTGTGAAAAAGTAATCTTCAAAATCAATTATCAGTATAGGATAGGATCTTTAGAAGAAAGACATCACAGGAAGTGCATATGAATATATGTTCCTTTGGTTGAATTAATTCCTCTCATATCTATTATTTTCCTGATTACTTTTTTTTACAACAAACACAGGAATTCCATAGGACTTGTAGACTCTTCTAGTTGTTGATGCTACAGCTATTCTTTTACTAGATGTTCAAATGCCTGCAATTTTTATTTTGTTTAGGGGCACTGTTTTTGGTATACCAGTCAGTTGGGTAGAGATTTTCTGGACAAGGATATATCACCAGTGTCCTTTTTATAAATTTGAAATTGGATACATTTGATGTCTTATGTCTGGAACAGGGGCATAGTTTGTGATTTTTCCCCATCACCATTATCAATAACTTCCCCAACAGGAAGTACCATATCAGACTTAATTTCCTAAATTGCTCTCACTGGAATTTCAGGAATATTAACTTACATATATAAGTGTTGTGAAAGATACCTTTCCCATAAATTTTTGGTTAACCCAGTTATATAAGTTCCCAACTTCTCATTTACCTTTCAGTTCCCACCAATGTAATCCACTGGACACTTTGTCTTATTCCTGATAATTTACCAATTCCTACTAATTGTATATAAACTTTGGAAGTAGTCAATTTGGATTCCAAGACTTTTGAAAAAGTATACTAACATCAGATCCTGTTTCTACTAAATTTTCTATGTGAACACAATTCATTTATATCATTAATTTGGATCTCTGAACTGTCTGTCTATCTATCTATCTATCTATCTATCTATCTATCTATCTATCTATCTACCTAATACCCTGGGACTGAGGCAGCTTCTGGGATACTGAAATACTGCTGCTTTGAGTCCAGTGGTTCCTCAGCTACTCCGAATGCAGTGGTTCCTCAGACTGCTCTGAGTATGGTGGTTCATTTTGAATGGTTCATGATATAGTGTCTACACAGGAACAGACCAGCTGGTTTCTGCCACAGACCAAAGGACCAAGTAAGGAAAGGAAGTGAAGTGGTATACTGGAGGATTAGGGTTTGGGTGAGTGATGTGTCCTGAGTGCCCCAGGCTTCTGGTTACAGCTCTGGGGATAGGGTTGTGGAGAGGGATCTTATCCACTGCTCTGAGTGCTGTGGTTCTCTATCATGGTTGAGGCTATGGTGTCTTTAATGGAGCAGACCAGCTATGTTTAGTCCCTGATTTTAAAGAGATTGCTTCAAGTTTCTCTCCATTTAGTTTGATGCTGGCTATTGATTTGCTGTATATTGCTTTTACTATGTTGAGGTATGTGCCTGGAATTGCAAATCTATTTAAGACTCTTAAGTTGAAAGAATTTTGAATTTTGACAACTGCTTTTCCAACATCTAATGAAATGATCATGTGTTTTTCCCCTTGAATTTGTTTATGCATGTGATTACATTGATGGATTTTCTTATATTGAAGGATCCTTGTATCCCTGGGATGAAATCTACTTGATTATAGTGAAGTATTGAATGGATATGTTCTTGTATTCAGCTTGCATAAATTTATTGAGTCTTTTTGAATGAATATTCTAAGGGAAATTAGTCTGAAGTTCTCTTTCCTTGTTGGGTCATTGTGTTGTTTAGGTATAAGTATAATTTTTCTTTTACGAATGAATTGAGTACTGTCCTCAGAGTCCGGTTTTCTCTGTGTTCCAGTGATTCCTGAATTCTGTGATCCTGAGATCCTGTGTGTGTCAGAGCTACTAGGAGTCAAGCTGCCTCTGGGATCCTGAAATCCTGCTGTGACCAAGCTCCTGATTTTCTGTGATCCTGGGCATGTTAGAACACCTGAATAGAGTTTCCTCTGGGTGTTGAGGGACTGGGTTTGGAGCTAGTCCCCAGTGTCTGCTCAGGGCACTGGCTCAGGCTGGAAGTAACCCATGCCACTGGCCTATTGCTTCTTCCTATGTCACTGGATTCTACTGGTCTCTGTCACTCTGGTGTTGATGTTGGGGCAGATGTTGTGGCCTCCTCTCCTATCATCTTGGGCATGTCAGAGCACTGAAGTTCCTTTTAAATATTTTATTCTCTAGTCCTCTTATTCAGGGAAGCTCTAGACACAGAAGTCCAAAGCATCATAATAATAATACTGCAATCTTCTTTCTAAGGAGCTCATCCATTAACAAAGTCTCTCATTCATAGAGTTATTATTTGATTATAGAATCTAACCATTAGTTAATAGTTTACTTCAAATATGTTTAATTTTCCATGAAAACAGCCAAAACAAACTGAGAAATAAACTAAAGAATAAAGAACAAAGCAGAATAAAGTTTTGTTTTATCTCTCTTGTTACACAGACCATTACAAGGGTTACCCTCACTGTTCATAAGCTTGTCTGAACAGAATTTGCCTGAAGGCATACACATTTTACAACCATATGGTGTTTGGGTAGGATAACGGACAGGGGAACAAAGGCTGAAAATTTCACATATAAGCAAAGGCTTAAATTAAATGAAGTATATCTATTTTTAAGGAAAAAAGGGGGTACACTTTGCAAAAAAATTTATCTCATTTGCAAGTGTTCAACTTTCGCATAATGTAGAATAAAAGATCTATAAGTAGCTGTGTGTAGCAAATAAAATGAATTCTCAATGCCTATGGCAAAGCTGATGCAATTCAAAACATTTATACTAGTATTGTCATAGTAAAAGTCGAGAGATAATGAGTGAAGGCAAGGGCATGGAGAAATGTAATCCCATATAAAAGGCTGTTAAGAATGTGGCATGGGTCTATGATTATTGAAAACTTTGACAGCTAGTCTAAAGACTAGAAATAAAGTCACTCTCTGACCCCAAAGTTCCATTACTAGGTATGTACACAACAGAAATATCATCTGAGGTACACTCTGATGTTATTAGTATCAATGTTGATAATAATTAAATTGGAGATAAAAATATAGTAGGTAACCACTAAAAAATAAGTGAGCAGAGCACATATGGCCCTGTTAATAAGAAGTGCATGCTACCTGCTAATAAGAAGTAAAATAAATTTGAGCATTCTCAAAATTTTGTCAAGTTAACCATCATAAGGAGCCTCACATCATGGGATTCCAGATATATAGTGTTTAAAATAAGAAATTTTTCATCAACAAAAATATTGTTGTTTCTTACGTACATGGGAATGTGTGACTGGAAGATGAATAGCTACTTTATAAGGTCACAATAGTCACAAAAACAAAAAAGGCTAAAGCATTTGAATGCTTGTAAAGCATTTTACCTAAGAATTGGTTTTGTAAATTGCAGCTTAACTATAAAATGCCAGTAAAATATTCAGTAAGAATTAAAATAGGCTACCTTGTAGTCAGGACAAAGTTTTGGTTGATGGTTTTGGCTGTGGGTTGATGTGCCTCTCCTTTTCTGTAATTTCTGCCTGACTATAGGCGGTGCCTACTTAACCACTCATTCACATGTCCAGCGATCATAATTACAACGACATTCACCTCAATAACACCCCCAAAGCTCTCCTACCCCAGGTCTCTATAAAGTCCAAACTATGACTGTCATCAATATCTAATCTCACAACTTGTACTCTCCTTCCCCACTCCCTACCACAATTGACTTTAGGCATAAATTTTTGTAACCAATTTTTAATAAGAGTATAACCTATCTTCTATCCCACTACCCACCAGAGGTAGTGGAAAAGAAACATTATTAGGATATGAGGGTAGTGGACCTGTTCAGCAACAGTTCCTTGGGAGCAAGCTCAATATTCTTTGGTAGAAGTTCAGTCCCATAGGAGACACAAAAAACAAATTGGTAACTGTAGACCAGTTCTCTAGGCAAACAGACAGCAGGCATGACCCTGCAGCTGAAGTCCAGTACATTTGGTAGGCAGACAGCAAGCACAAACCTGCAGCTGAAAGTTCCATCATCAAGAAAATGCCAGGCACACCAACCACACAAGACTCACAAAGCAAGTCATAAAGCAAGGCTAAATTGATAAAAGAAAATTGAAAAAAAAAGTCTTGTATCATATCAGACAACCATTGTTTAAAGTTAGGTGTCAACTATGTCAGAAACACTAGAATGCCAACACACTCATGGAAATTGAACATCTGTACATTCAATGATCTCTGGATCAGGTTAGAAATATAAGAAGAATTTAAAGACTCTCTAGAATTCAATGAAAATGAAGGCACAACACATCTAAATTCATGGGCCACTGTGGTTCAAAATTCGCACGGGATGCAGGCGATGGTGGCCACGTCCCACAGTCGTGGCTGAGGCAGTACTCAGAGTCACGGATCAGGCATCTTGTCTGCTACAGCAACGGTCCCAGCTGATCTCACCAGCATGCGGGTCAGGTCGTGACCTCGTCCCTGGACTGACTTTGTCTCGGGAACCGAAGTTGCAGAGGAGAGAGAGAGTCAATCGGGCGGACAGCCGGGACAGGGAAAGCGGGGACCCAGCGGCCAGGGCTGAGTCCCCAGGGCAGCCCTCGAAGGCAGGACCACTGTATTAGGGGAGAGTGTCCTGTGGATGGCTGCAGCAGGGAGAGCAAAGAGGGCGGGGAAGGTTGTGAGTTTCCCACTTACACAAAGAGAGTCCAGAGTCCCAGGAGACACATGGAATTGAAGACATGGAGATTTTATTGATCATGTTGATGGTTGTATCTGAATGGTGTGCTCTCCCACAAAATGCCAGGAGGGGCTCCCTTATATTGGGGAGAGGGGAAAAAGGAGGGGCTAGGCCCTTTAGGTAATATGTAAATCTTGAGGCAGAGACCTGATTTGAGCCCTCTACCTGAACCTTTTGTGACCCACTGAATGTTAGGTCTCTGGGTTCTGGGGGCATGGACAAACACCCCAGGATGTCTATAGTCCCACAGGCCATGATGAAAAGTTTTATGAGGACATTTATAGCATTATATGCCTCCATAGACAAGCCCACCAAAGAGAAATAGAATGCAAGAATTAATCAAAACCAGGACTAAAATCTCTCAGCTAGAGACAATGAAAACAATGCAAAGAATCAATGAAAACTAAATGCTGGTTCTTTGTGAAAATCACATATAAATCCCATAGCCAAACTAATCAAAAGACAGAGAGACAGTATCCAAATCAACAAAATAAGAAATGAAAAGATAGAACAGACACTTAAGAAACTCAATCATTCAAATAACCTCTACTCTACAAAAGTCAAATATCTTAATGAAATGAATGAATAGATACTACTTACCAAAGTTAAATCAAGATCAAATAAACTAAGCAAGTATTTAACCCCTGTAGAAATAGAAATTATAATTAATATTCTCCGAAGTTAGTTATCAAAGGGACAAATGGTTTTAGCATGGAGTTCTAACAGACTGTCAAAGAAGAAAGAATTGCAAGAATCCTCAAACTATTCTTTCAAATACAAACCAAAGGAAACAGCCAAATTAATTGTACGAAGCCACAGTCATACTGATACATGAAGCACACAATTAGCAAAGGAAGAGAATTTCAGACCGATTCTTCTATAAAAAAGATCCAACAATACTCAATATAATATTCACAAACTGAATCCAAGAACACATTGAAGTCATCATCAGTTATGATCAAGTAAGTTTCATGTCAGGGATGCTTAGATATTTTCTTTTATGGAGATCCATCAACATAATCTACCCTATAAACAAACTGAGTGAAAATAATCATAAAATTATCTCATTAGATGCTGAAAAACATTTCTCAAAATCCAACAACCAATTTCTGTGTTGTTTTTTTAGAGGTAGCAATGTCTGTCTAGGACCAATTAGAATCTTTTATTAACATTTGACAAATACCTAAACACAATTAATGCAATATTCAACAAGGCAAAAACCAACACCAATCTAAATGGATAGATACTTAAAACAACTCTACCCAAATCAGAGATGAGAGAAGGCTGCCCACTCTCCTCCTATCTGTTCACTATAGTACCTGAAACCCTAGACAGAGCAACAGGACAACTAAAGGATAACTAAGATAAATAAGATAACATATCTAGTATAATTCTAACCAAGCAAGTGAAAGATCTGTTTGACAAGAATTCCAAGGTCACAAAGAGAAAAATTGAATATATCATAAGATAAAAAGATGTCTCATGTTCATGAACAGGTAGGATTAAAATAGTGAAAATATCATCTTACAAAAAGCAGAATCAATGATATCTCCATCAAAATTCCAACACTAGTTTTCATAGACCTTGAAAGAAAAACATTCTACTTCATTCCAAGAGACAATTAAACCAGGCTTTTGTGACCCGCGTGTAATTGTCTCGCCAGCAAGAATGCACGCGGGCAACAGGATCCTTCTGCAGCAAACGTTTATTCCAATGTAAAGGAGAAAAGACCCTGGGTCCGGAAGACGCACTGTTTATATACCCTTGGAGCGGTGTGTTCACTTCTGATTGGCTGCTTACTCGTTACCCTACAAAACGCCCCGGGATAGGCTGTGACTTTGGAGCGCTTTTACCATAGCACATGAGCGGTTTACTTGTTTACTTGGAGGAGGACCGGATGCCAGTGCCATCTTGTAATGGTGAATGCTGTCAGCACAAGCCGCGGCTTTCCACATCTCCCACTTTCATAACTCAAGCAGTGTACCATATCTTCTGAAGAACTGCAGGTAGATCATAATTCAAGGCAGTGTACCATATAGACCATGACATGTTTCAAGGCACAGGCCAAGAAGTTTTTGTACTTTTCCACCACCTGGACCCTCTTACCCCCCTCCCCTTGTAAAACATGCTATAAAAAAAGCATTTCATGTTCAAAAAAAAAAAAGAAAAAAAGAATCACAGGCACTGGCCAATGTCCCGTGTCTTAGGCTAGTTGACATTCTTCCATAGCCAGCACCAAAGAATGGTGAGCTCCCTGTCTTAGGCTACGAGGGTCACACACACACACCTGGCATTCTCAGAATGTGTGCCCCAGGTTGTGGCCTCTCGAAATGCCCGTCATGGGGTAAACTCACAGCTCATGGTGTACCTCTGGCTTATGGCATCAACCTATTCCAGTCGTAGGGACCAATGGCAGCTGGCCTGGAGACGAAAAGATGGAGCTATCCTTGGCCTGTCTAGCATGGTACCAATCATGACTCAAACTCAAGCCTGATCAAGCATAGTCCATCTTGGGGGAATAAGCGATCAAGGACTGATAGTTTAAGACAGTCTCCCTTACCCTACCAGGTGCAATGGAAACAAGTCCTCTGGGTGCAAGGGCTAGGGGAAACAGAGAGGGATGCAAACACCCGTCCCTGTGCAATGGAGCCATCTCCCAGGGGTGCAAGGGCTGTTTGCCTCAAATTCGGGTACCAGAGCTACACAGACAAGGACGAGCCAGGCCAAGACTCCTCACCGACCCAGTGCAATGGGTAAATCCCTTGGGGTGCAACGGCTGAGGAATCTGTCTACTGGCTATTTCTTTAATCATGGGTAACCAAATTTCAGGAGATGAGCCTTATTCTAGGGCTGTAAGTGCTTGGGTAATAACGACCTTGTCACGTTTTTGTTGAGCTCTGAGCTTGCAGACCAACCATAGCATGAACACTAATCAACAACATAGGGCATACCAAACAGGCCTACTCCCACCCACTTTTTAAAGAAAGAGAAAGCTGAAGAGATCCAGGAGGAGAGTCACTCAGTCAGGGACAGATCCACGCGCATCGAGTTGATGGCCACCACAGCCACTCTCAATTTTTTGAGTGTCTCATCTAAGTTTTCTGACCAATTTCCTGCAAGATATTGAGACAGTTTCCTGGAGAGATTAGTTACATTATGTCTGACTTGTATGGGTTTTGGAAAGGCAGATAATATGGCCCATCATTGTTCCCCCAATATACTGGGAACCTGTATCCCTTGGATCAGCACGAGGGCTGTCATCAGAGTTTGGAGGGTCCGCCTGGGTGTCATCTTCTAATATCGCGAGTCGTTTCGTCAGTCGCTCTGGTAGCCAAAATGGGTTGTCTTCTTCCTGCAGAAAAAACACAAACCGCTTCCCTGCCTCTTATTAAAATAAGATCCGGGCCTCTCCATTGTCCGGTCAAGACATCTTTCCATTTGCCCATCTCTTTTGGCCTGTCAGGCTCTAAACAGTGACGGTCAGCAGCCGAATGGCCCTGACTGTCCAGATTTTAAAAGATTAAGGGTAAAAAGTGCTATAGAAACGGTGACTCGTGGCACTGAGGGTAGAGCCTCCTCGACTCCCCCTTTTGGTTTTAATTAGATAAGACTTAAGAGTGCAATGAACCCGTTCTATAATGCCTTGTCTTTAAGGGTTATAAGGAAGACCCGTCAGATGGGTCACCTCCATTTGGCGACAAAATTGTCCAAACTTTTGAGAAGTGTAAGCTCGTTAAATTAAACTGTGTTTGTATAAATAACTGTAAAATTTGAGAATTAGCAATGTCTAAAAAGGCAACAATTTTAAGTAGTTACAAACCATGAGCCATTTACTGTCTATGAGTGTACCAAATGAAAGCTTGATTTTTTCATCATTTCAAACAGTGGTTACAGCACATAATTTAATTATTTGTGCTGAAGCAGGGGAAAATTCAAGAAAATGAAGATATACATTGAGAGATTTAAATGTTTAACTTTTCATTATCTCTAACTCCTGGCCTATAAGCTGTCTTGAATTTCTTTTGAGTCTGAGGCTGACACCTCCCTAAGGAACAAACAAGGCAATAAACAAATTCTAGAACACACCCTTCTAGGGGCAGGTCAGGACAAAAGGAATGTCTGAAATACAAGCTTCTGCCGCACCCACTCTGTATATAGCCTTAATTTAAATGTAAATATTTTTAATCTTGGCCTATATCCTGAGGCCTGGCCCAAAGATTATCCTTCTTGTACCAAGGACAAGTTTCTGTCATGTAACCTTGGTCACATGACTGTTGCTCCAGCCTCTGTTCCTGGGACAGTCACTTTAAAAACTATCTAAATTTCCACATTTAAAACATCTTTTATCTTTACAGTTCTGTGTAAGCTATGGCCAGAGCCTGATTGTATGAGGGTGTGATTTCATTGCAAAGACAAATGTATCTAAGTCTGTCTTTGTTTGTATGGTCTGAGAGCTGTGTAGGCAGTTCAACCTGATTAGCATCACACTGACCTTCTCCTACAAGCATGTTTTTTTTTTTTTTTTTTTTTTTTTTTTGGTTTTTTCAAGACAGGGTTTCTCTGTGTAGTTCTGGCTGTCCTGGAACTCACTTGGTAGACCAGGCTGGCCTCGAACTCAGAAATCCGCCTGCCTCTGCCTCCCAAGTGCTGGGATTAAAGGCGTGCACCACCACCGCCCGGCCTCCTACAAGCATGTTAAGATCCCAATCTACATGCCTGTCTGAGCATTCATCATGGCATTATGATTTTTACTAGTGTTACTCCAATTTGAGCTCCAAATCAAGTAATCTCCTCCTGACAAAATAGGCAAGTCTCCTCTATCCTCTTCTCAACCATAAACATGGGTGAGTCAAAGAATTCTAAACTCACAGTTGAACTACCAACTGTAGCCAATGGAATACTGGCAGTTTAACTATAATTTTGAGTTTCTTTTGCAACATTAGAGTATAACCATTAATTTTGAGAAGCAAAACCAGAAGCAATGTAAACAATTTATTTTTCTAAAATCAACACCAAGTAGATTACCTTTATGTTAAAAAGTTTTGCTGCCAATTCTTACATATGAATGGATGAAGCAGCTTTTATTATCTCATTCAAGAGATACTGTTTTAAAATCTTATTTTTTATACATCTGGTTTCTGAATGACTCTAACCCTGAGTTAGTTTTACACCAACATTCTGTTACCAAAGTTGTAAATTTCTAATCACACCCAACAATTTAAGCCAATAATCTATAACCAAGACATGTAGAACATTTTTATACTTTTAAAACCAATCAGAAACAATAATGAAGTGGCTATGCATCTTATATACTTAGACCAAACAAATTTTGTTGCCTTTTCTAGCTGTAATTTCAAGAGAAAAGCACCTTGTCACAGAGATTTTTCTAGGACAAAACAACTCTTAGCTTCCTTATAAAACCCAAAAAGCTACTGGTCTCTTTTAAAAGCAGCTTATGCCATCCTCAATTCCTGGAAAGGCTTTTACAGCTCAGCTCAACTCTTAGCTACAGGTGTAGGGTAGCTTATCAGCCTCTGCTGTGTATATTAAGACTGTGTATATTAAAACAAAGTTAAACTAGCCCAAGAGTTGGATATGTAACCGTTTTTGTCTTTTGAACATGCAACATAGAACATACATTTAGACAACGAAACAAAAAACAAACAATTGACACATGAGGACATTGGCTTGCCAAGGACAGACAACAAAGAAGGACATCTAAGAGCTAAATAAAGAGAAATTCAGGACTTCTCCCGAATTTCTTTCTTTTTCTAGATGAGCTCTGAAATAGCCTTTTCATTCCTTTTTGCTGACACAGCTCAGAGAGAGGACAACTGTTTTTCTAAAACCCTTTCTCTCTCTTTCATAGTCAAGATGTAACTTTCTTGAGAAGCATCATACCATAAAGCTTTCCATTCCATAAACTGTCCCATATTAGGGAGAGCAGCTTTTACTGTATTTTGCCAATCATTCAGAGTCATTGCCATAGTGGCAAATCTCTCAAGCTGCATAACTGTAAAATTAGCATCAACTCCATATTTGTTAACCGATTCAGCAAGTTCTTTGATAGAGGCATACTCTACAGGTCCGTGGACACGGCCTCCCCCCACCCCGAGTCCTCAAATACTGGAAAGGCTTGTAACATCTTTCTTTTGTCTTCCTTTGAAAGGAAGGAGTGTGAGCAGTGCTTGTCCGCATAAGGCGGAAGTGCGCCGGGACATTAGGTTGGGAGGGCGTGACAGGCCGAGAGGCCATGCGGCTCCTATCTATCTCCCGTTTTCCTTTGCTGTTGATTTCGCAGAGGCAACCACTCATCTGGCTGGTATCTTTCCTCCTCATAGCAGACTGTCTCTTCGTCCAAATCCTCCCATTCAGAGGAAGTTAGCTCCTCCGTCTCAGAGCCATCAAGCCCCAAAACCTCTGGCTCCTTTACCAGATAAAGAGATTTTAGTTTGGAGGCTTCTCTTTCCTTCGTGTTCAACTCACCCAAGGGCGTACTTTCCCTTATCTCTCGCTTCCATGGACTGAGCATCTTGGGAAGGGTCTGTTTACTTAGGCTTGCCTTCTGAGTTCCCTTTTGTTTCTGAACTCCTAAGCACTTCTCTCGCTCTGTTTCTGACACGCTGCCCTGTAATTCGTCTAGCATTCCCTCGCCCGCTGCTACAGTCGAGCGGCTTTTCTCATCCTGCAAAACCAGAAGGAAGAGAACAGGAACCACCTGGGGAGGGAGACGAAATAGATCAAGGCCAAACATGCCTCTCAGAGCTTTACCTTGCCCTGAGGTTCTGAATCCACTCCGCGAGAGGAGGGTCTCCTCAAGCTGCACCTGCATTGGTGAATTTCCCGGGATTTGGCACCAGCTGTGACCTGCGTGTAATTGTCTCTCCAGCAAGAACGCACGCGGGCACCAGGATCCTTCCGCAACAAACGTTTATTCCAATGTAAAGGAGGAAAGACCCCGAGCCCAGAAGAGGCACTGTTTATATACCCTTGGAGCGGTGTGTTCACTTCTGATTGGCTGCTTACTCGTTACCCGCCAAAACGCCCCAGGCTAGGCTGTGACTTTGGCACGCTTTTACCATAGCACATGCG
This sequence comes from Grammomys surdaster, assembly GCF_004785775.1. NCBI lineage: Eukaryota > Metazoa > Chordata > Mammalia > Rodentia > Muridae > Grammomys > Grammomys surdaster. The sequence goes on along the minus strand of NW_021619321.1, from coordinate 342,641 downwards.
TGGTTTACTTGTTTACTTGGAGGAGCACCGGATGCCAGTGCCATCTTGTAATGGCGAATGCTATCAGCACAAGCCGCGGCTTTCCACAGGCTTTCAAGAAAATAAAAACAAAACCAATAAAAATCATGAACAATAAAAGAATATTCAGAGGAGTCACCATCCCTAACCTCAAGCTGTACTATAGAGCAAGAGTGATAAAAAAAACTGCTTGGTATTTTACAAAAATAGAATGTTGATCAATAGACTCAAATTAAGACAGAGAAAAAACCTGCACACCTATAAGCACTTAATATTTTATAAAGAAGACAGATCCATACAACAGAAAACAGAAGGTATCTTCAATATATCATGCTGAACTAACTGGATACTTGCATGTAGAAGAATGAAAATAAATTTATATTTATGACCCTGCAAAATACTCAAGTCCAAGTGCATCAAGCATGTCAACATAATTTCTGATAAACCAACTCTCATAAAAGATTAAGAGAGAAATATGCTTGAATACATTGTTAGAGAGGACAATTTGCTGCACAGAACACAGAAAGCTCAGGCTCGAAGATCAACAAGTGATAAATGCGACCTCATGAACTGCAAAGCTTCTCTAAGGGAAAGGACACTATCAATAAAACAAAATGTCAGGCTAAAGATCAGGAAAGAATCTTCACCAACCTTACATCTGACAGAGAGGTAATATTCAATATTTATAAGAGCTCAAGATGTTAATCTCCAATAACCCAAATAAGTCAAGTAAATAATGAGTCAGAGAGCTAAACAGAGAATTCTCAAAGAAAAATTTTAGTCATCAGAAAAATGCAAATCAGACCAACTCTGAAGTTCCCTCTTACACCCACCCGTCAGAATGTATAACATCAAAAATTTAACAGATAGCACATACTGGTGAAGTTTTAGAGCAACAGCAACACTCCAAATTTGCTGGTGTTAGTGTTAACAAGTACAATCACTGAGAAAATCAATTTGGACTTTTCTCAAAAAACTAGGAATAGTTTTACCACAAAAATATACCCAAAAGATGCTCCAGAATCCCACAAGGATACTTGCTCAAGTATGTTCGTAGCAACTGTATTTATGAAGTCCAGTAATTAGAAATAACCTAGATGTCCCTCAACTGAATAATGGATAAAGAAAATGTTTTGAGGCTGACTTTCTTTGGCAAGTGAGTGCTTTGGCTTTGACTCTACCAAAGTGTCACTTTAAATTGGTTGTGTGGTGTTTGTGTGGGCTGTGGTATATTTGTATGTATGTATGTATGTATGTATGTATGTATGTATGTATGTATTGAAGTGTGTGTGTCTGATGAGTGTGTGTGTGTGATAGGGTGTGTGTTCACTTGTGCTAGTGTGCTTATGTGTATATTTGTGCACACTGTTGTTTTTTAGTTTGTAAAGTGCTGGGAATCAATGTTAAGGACAAAGATGTGAGTCAGTGTCTACAACTGAGTTCTTGCCCAATCATGTACCTTTTATCTGTTTCACAATATTCAGTGTTTGTTTAAATAAAGAAGCATAAATGGTAAAAAAAAATAAATTGTGGAAGAAAAATAGTAAAGATAAAGATGGAAGATGCTTATTCAGAGAAAAGCTTACAGTAAACCCAAATTAGGACATTTAGATTTCTTGGAAATAACATCACAGCAGATACAAGAGGTAAGGGAGAACAAAACAGTTTTTACTGAAACATTCTGTACCTTAGGAAAAAAAGTAAATCTGGCCATAGTCACTGCTAACAAAGCAGTGACCTCTAATGTCACCTCACTGTGAAAGAACCCTTTTCTTCTCCCACCAGTAGGACTTGCAATTTCTCATGTTCCTTTATGAAACAGACCTTCCCCAATTAAAAATCTGAGACATTACACTGCCCTCTTTTCTGATTGTGAAGAATAACTGTAAGTACGTGGTATGTTTGTATGTATGTTGATGTGTGTTTGTGTATGTGTGTGTGTGTGATGTGTGTGTGTGCATGTGTGCACATGCATATGTGTATGTGTGTGCACACTAGTGATATTTACCTCTTTACAGTGCTAGGAATCAATCATAAGGACAAACACCCGAGTCAATGTCTAGAATTGTGGTCTTTTCCAAAGATATACATGTCAACATTTTGTTCCAGTTTCCCGAGAAATTTGGTGTCAAATAATTCTTAAGAGTTTGTTTTATAAAATGTACCTTTTATGTGTTTCACAAAATTCTGTGTTTGTTTAAATAGAGAAGAATAAATTAAAAAAATAAATTATGGAAGAAAATAGTGAAGATACAGTTGGGAGATGCTTGGTCAGCTAAAAGCTTACAGTAAGCCCAAATTAGAACATTTAGATTTCTTGGAAATAACATCACAGCAGATACAAAACAAAAAAAAAACAAAAAAAATCCTCTTCTCCCACCAACAGGTCTTGTAATTTCCCACTTCATGTCTGCCCGAGACTGAGCCCATTAACCTCTTGTTAACATGTATGTAAAGTAAGGAAAGGTTTAGGAGGACTTATGTTTTTACAGAGATTCTACATAGTTTAGTTGCTGGAGGAATGGGAATACCTTGCACCCTTGCATCTACAAGCAGACATAACTGAAATTGGCACTTTAACCATCTTTCTATTGCCCATACTCCAATTAATAATAACTCTCCATATTCCTGAAAGTAACACTAATATACTCATTGATACAAAGCTAGACATGAGTGGAGTAATTTCCTTGATCTGTCATTGTTCTCAAGAAATGTTCATGCCTCTGCAGGATACAGATTTCTACTTTATTTTGTCTATGCATAATAGAAGAAAACCAGTACCCAGTAAGAAGTAAGTGGCTCCAGTGCCTCAGTTTTTGGGGAACGGAAGAGCAGGAATGTGGGAGTTGTTGGGTGAGTGGGGAATACTATCATAGAAGCAGAGGAGGGGGAATGGGATATGGGGTTTCAAGGATTGGGGATACCAGGCAAGGGGATAACATTTGAAATATGAATAAAGAAAATATCAATCTTGCCAAATAAAGAGAAAAAAAGAATTGAATGGCTCTTTCAAACATCAGAACCATAAAAGAAAATTGAAACAATCTTACCAAGATTGGAGTAATTAGCTAGAATGAGGAAATTCAGAATTCGTGAAATTATGAGACAAAATTTTCTGAAAAATTACTACTAGTAAAATACTTACAGCTAGGCAGGGACTTTTTATTGATTAAGTCATTTATTTAATTAACATTCAAATTGTAGCTTTCCATCCATTCCCTCCTTCCAATGTCTCCTTCTCCCCTTCCCTCTCTGCTCAACCACTTTCTCCCCTTATATGTGAAACAGGACAGAACTCTATTAATATTAATCAGCCTTTATATACCAAGTTCTAGCAAGACTCTGCATATATCTTTTATTGAAGTCAGAAAAGACAGTCCAGTTAGGGGAAAGGAATTTAAAGGAACACAATGCAGTCAAAATACCAAATGTTACCTCTCTAAGAGTCCCACATGCAGAGCGAGATGCACAACTGTTGTATGAACACAGAGGACCTAGATCCATGCCATGCATGCTCTGTGGTTGGTAGTTGAGTCTCTATGAGCAACTATGGGCCCAGGTTATTTGATTCTTTGGGATTTCTTGTAGTGTCATTGATCACTCTGGCTCCTTCAGTCTTTCCTCCTTCTCATGTACAGTAGTTCCCAAGCACTGATTAATGTTTTTCTGTGCTTTTCTGCATTACTTTCTTTTAGTTGCTTGGCAAATCCTCACCTTTGTTTGTTTTGGTAAGTTCCTGTCCATAAGTATAGCAGAATATCTTTAATGGCATCAGGGGTGGTCACCCTCTCACTATGTGGGCATCAAGCCAGGCAAGTCATTGGTTAGTTTTTCCTTCAAATTGTCCATCTTTTACCCCTGTACATTTTGTAGGGAAAGGCCAAACATACTCTGTCTTGGAGTCCATCTCCATTTTCAAAGAAAAAGAGCCTGAGAACTTGATCTGAAGGTGAACCCAACTGCACCCATGTTCCAGCAAGCATCAATCAGCTTTACTCTGGGCCATAGCCTAGAGTTACCCTCTAGCTACTCCCTAGCAGCAACCAATCAGGATAAGTCTGATACTTCCAGATATACTTTCAGACTTTTTGTTATTGTTCTTGTTTTTACTTCAGAGCACCCACAGATTGCCTTATGATTCTCATTTAATTAAATGTTTGCCAGTCTGGAAACATCCTTGTTTGCTTACCATTTCCTATATAAATCTTATCCTGATGAGGGCTGGGGGCTTAACTTTCCTCTCTTGCTATGGCATGTGGGCCCAAAGTCAAGCTTGAATATGGTCCCTACTTAGATTGCATCAGAATTGGCTCCCTGCTGTTCTTTTGAGGTTCAAAAATCTTCTGTAATGGACACAGCACTATGAAAGACAAGTTGTGGGACTAAGATTTTGAGGTTGGGTTAATTTTCCAATTCCTCCACTGGAACACTTGCGTGGTTATAGGAGATGGCCAGTTTAGGCTGCATACTGCTTATTGCTCAGAGACTTATCTAGAATCAGCCTTATAGAGTTCTTGGAATTTCAACTGTACTAAGATTATAGATCTTCACAGAGATGCCACCCCTGTTGGGTTGTAGTGTTTGTGAGTGGAGTGGGGCTGAATTGTGGGTTGCAGTTGTGGCCCTTGCCAAGGGGATATGGCTGCTGTTTAGAGAGACAGAGGCACGGGAATTTGTGTTCTCTCCACATCACTGTCAGGCAGAATTGGCGATGTGTGAATCCATGGGACTCAGCTGCTGGTATGGAGAACACAGTCTTAGTTCCTGAGGGGAGAGGGAGAAGCACTGGCTGCACCTGCAGGGATGAGAGTCTTGGTTCAAGGCAATCGCTTAGCTGAGTTACAGCTGGCCTGGCTTGCCTACTTGAGCAGCTGGGCCTCAATGGTTAGAATGTAGAGAGGTTGTCAGCTGGAGATTAGGCAGTTGGGCAGCTTTTTTCCTCACTGATTACCAAGGATGTGAGATAGTTTATGATCTTAAAATGTTTCTTGTCATGGTGGAAAATGGATAAAATTATTCCCTGGTATTTTCAAGTTAGGCCTAACATAAAATACCTTTTGTAAGGAGGAGGGTCTGGGAAAGAATGCTTAATTGGCTGCACTCTCTGGCCTTTAGGTATCTTATTAATATGGAGATCTATCTTGAGGCTCCTTGGCCTGTTGTCATGCTCTCTACCTGTGGAGAGACTATTGGGGGTGTTGTCCTATATGCCTGAAAGGCTCTGAGAGATGGAGGTCTTTACCTTGTTTCAGGAGCCAAAAGTCTGGGAGCATGGCAAAATGCATGCTGTTCCTTGCAGGGAAACCTGTGGGGCCACTAACCTACTGGATCTCTGGGCATCTCTAGCCAGTGCTTGACTAGAAACCATGCTGTCCTTTCACAGTCCTAAAACCCCTAATGAAGCTGATTCTCTAAGTACTAACTTGCTCCACCCTCCCCTAACCTCCTTCCCCATTTCCATTCTGACCACCCTCTCTAAGCTAGTTTTCTCCCTCCATCCATCCACCTCCTTCCCCATATCTAATCTATGTCTCCCCTTTTAGTGAGAAGCAAGCATCCTGACTTAGGCCTTCTCTTGATATCCACCTGTGTCGGTGTTGTGGATGGGTTGTTTATATTTTGATGCTGATTCTGCTTTCAGATGGCCTGCAAAGAAGGAATGATTCAAGTACTCAGGTGACACATCTTGTGAACCATTCCCCAATGAAAAAAGAAGGTGATCACTGGGAGAGTAGGTGGGACATCCAGGTTGGATAAGGGAAGACAGGAAGCAAGAGAGAGAGAGAGAGAGAGAGGGTCCTTTTCAAACAGAACAGAAATAGGGCATGATGTAGCTACAAGTGTCTCCCAGGCTTATGACAGGATTTGCCACCAGAGGAATTAGAATTAATATGGCTTGCAAGATTAGCATTCTACTTGTTGCACCCAGAGATAGAATTACCATTGTGTGGTGGTTTTCTTCTTGTGGAGGAGAACTGAGTTCAAGAGAGAAAGGCAGCAAAGTGTGGGTTTGCCAGATGTGCACCAAAAAGGCCATAGGGGTTTTGAACCACCAGGCTAATGTGGTGGTGCCAGACCAGAGGGAACTTAATGAGTCTGGTGGAGAGATTGTGGGGTTCTTGTGCCATATGGCCCACTAGTGCTAGACATACTGTGGGAACTGGAACTGTTGATCATTTTTAATACTTCTCACAACAGGGTCGAATTTCAGAGTTGATGTAGTCTGCATTTCCTTGATGACTAAGGACTTTAGTCATTTCTTTAAGTGCTTCTTGGCCATTAGAGAGTCAACTTTTGAGTAATCTGTGTAGCTCTGTTTCATTTTTTCATTGGGCTATTTTGGTTGCTGATGTCTAGCTTATTGAGTTCTTTATATATTTTAGATATTAGTCCTCTGTCAGATGGAAGTTGGTACGTATAATTTCTAAATCTTAGGCTACCATTTTGTGATAATAGTGTCTTTTGCTTTACAGAGTTTTGCAGTTTCATATGGTCCCATTCATCAATTGTTGATCTTAGAAACTGAGTCATTGGTATCCTGTGCAGGAAATTGGTTCCAATAACAATGTCTTCAAGGCTATTCTCCATTTTCTTTTCTATGAGATTTATCATATCCAGTTTGATGTTAAAGTCCTTGATCTACATGAACTTGAGTTTTGTGCAGTGTGATGAATATGGATCTCTTTGCAGTCTTCTACACATAGATATCCAGTTAGACCATGTCCATTTGTTGAAGCAGCTTTCTATTTTCCATTGTACAGTTTTGGCTTCTTTATCAAAAATCAATTGTCCATAGATAGATCTGTGAGTTTACTTGTGGATCTTTATGTGATTCCATTAATCAACCTCTCTGTTTCTGAATGAATACCAACAGATTTTATTTTTGTTTCATTTTGGTACAGCATGTATTAAGGGATGGTGATGCATGCAAATTTTTATTTAGTGTTCAGGACTGTTTTGGCTATTGTGGTAGGTATTTTTCTTTTTGCATATTAAAATCCACATTGCTATAAAAATTATTTTGGAATTATGATGGAGACAGCAATGAATCTGTAGATTACATGTGGTAAGATCGCCATTTTTACTATACTAATCCTGCTGCCAAGCCATCCAATCATACCTTTTTCAATTTCTTTGTTTTGGGATTTGAAGTTTGTATAATTCAGATTTTTAACTTGCTTGGTTAATATACATATATATATATATATATATATATATATATATATATATATGGAGAGAGAGAGAGAGAGAGAGAGAGGGCTATTGATTTCTTTTTCTTAATTTTGTATCAACACCTTTACTGAAGCTGTTTATCAGCTTTATGAGTTCTCTGATGGATTTTTTGTAGTTGCTTATATATACTATCATATTGTGTGTGAATAGTGATTTTTCCACTTCTTAATTTCAGATTTATATACTGTTGATCTCTTTAGTTGTTTTATTGTTCTGACTAGTATTTGAGGTACTATATTGAATAGATAGGAAGAGAGCTGCCAGCATTGTCTTGTCCCTGATTTTGAAGGGACTCTTTAAGAGTCTCTCCATTTAGCTTGATTTTGGCTGTGCTTGCTTTTCATCAATTTGATTATGTTTATGTATGTGTGTTGTATCTGTGACCTCTCTAATACTTTTTAACATACAGGATTGTTGGACTGTCAAAGAATATTCTGCATCTGATGAAGTGATCTTGTCGTTTTTTTCTTTAAATTTGTTTATATGGTGAATTATGTTGAAGGGGTTTCATATTTTCAACAATTCCTGCAGTGCTGGGACTTCTCAGGGCTGTTCACCTTGCTTCAGAGGATTTAGCAAGCAAAGAATGTGGGTGGGTAAACGGAAGCTTGCAAGCATGGCATGGTTCAGGCTCAGCAACTGAGATGAAGTTGGGCAGAGATGTGGCTAGAGAATGGAGGTCCCTCTGGGATAGCAGGCTGCTCTGGACAACTTAGCCTGTCCACAGGACTTACTTAGAAACACAGATGTTATTTTGTAATGAGAATTATCTCTAGAAAACTTAAATTTATTAATAATTATAAGCATTCTAATCCCTACCATGCCTTAGCCTGAGTGCTTATGAAGAAATTTTTATGCGTTGAGGATTATCTAAACCCTGACTTTCCCTTCATATTGTACATTCTTAGTTAAAGCTCTGAACTATATCTGGTATAATAACTTCATTGGTGAAGTTCTTATCTATCAATTATGAGGACCTGAATTTGATGATACAAAACCCATCTGCGAAAACAAAGCCTGTGGATAAAATATGTCTCCAGAGTTTACAGTTCTTGATATCCTTGTACAAATCCAGACTTTGATACCTAGCACACAGGTCAGGTGGCTCAAAACTATCTATAACTGCATTTTAAGGGAAACTGGATACCTTCTTTTTACCTTACCTAAAAACAACCTACATGCATGTAAATTAAAAAATATTTTAAAGTCAGGTGTATTGGTATAATTTTGCAACCCAGAGGTGGGGTAATTTTTGAATGCATGTCTCAGGGTTCATTCTAGCATAATTGGTTTGCTCTGTGTGAGAAGTGAGACCCTGCCTCGAGGAGAAAGTAGATGCACCTGAGAAACATTACCTCTGGTAGTCATTGACAAATATGTATGTATGGCACACACACACACACACACACACATGTTTATAATCACTCACTTTTTTTTATGGGGTGGTTTGGCTGACATATGCAGCCTTGGTATTTTTCATCAGATAAATTCTAACAGTTGTCGAAATGATTGCCCTTCTGATTGTTGACTTGATATTTTTCATAGCTATTGTACAGGTGACATTTTGATCTTCATTAAAGTGCCCTCTGTTCAGTTGACCAAAATTCAAAGCCAGTGCTGAAGCTTTTGCAGACTTCCAAAAAAGATTTCCAAAGTTATCATGAATAGTAAAATATTGAGCTTTCCAGGTTGTTATTTGTCATTATTTGAGAGAAGCCTAGCAGGGCTGTTTAAGAAGGAAAATATTTCCACAGCAGAACTGAAGGGTGTATGTGCCTGGCATTTTCTTTTTCATTAAGATGTGTGGTGGATGTGTCATTCTGCGCCACCTGAAACTGAAAATTAAAAAAAAAAGTTAAAAAAATTGCTTGCAGTAATGGCACAATATAATTTACAACTATAAGATAAAATGTTAGAAATATAAAAAACAATTAAAGTTCATCTAGTACTATGAACTGACCACAAAGAATATATGACAAAATGATGAAGATTTAACAGCCAAAGCTAAATTATCATTATGCAAAAATAAGAAAAGATTTGATTCAAATGTAAGACTTAATAATGATGTTTGGATATATAAACATTTATCATATTTATGAACCATGGTTGTTGCTTTAATCCACATTTAACAAAGAAGATGAATGTGTTTTACAGTTCAGTGGATGTGAAAAACAATCCATGTGTTTCTTCTTATCATATAAGTTTTATTGTTTATATATGCATAATTATGTTGAGGTACATGATGATATTTCTCTACATGTTCAAACTGTGTAATTAAGTAATTGCCTTTCTATTATTTGATTCAAGAAGAGATTTGAAAGGTTGTGAAAAGATTTAAAGAGAAATAAAATGATTTATAATTTATATTCTACTTATACCTTCTTACTTCCAATAAACCACAGTTCCAATATTATAACCTGCATTTACAAATAGGATTAGTTTATAGTCTGTACATCCTGTCCACGTACCTAATCAAAGATTATAAAGTTATTGTGCTTCTGAATTGGGGCTGACCTTGAATTTCACTCTGAAGCATTATTTTAAACCTGTGATAAGCCACTAAGAATGTGAAGTCCCTCAAAGGTAGGGTGCAGACATAATTCATCATTTCAGCAAACATAATTCACAGTTCTAGAAAAAAAATAAAGCACAGTTAATTAAATCTACAAGTTAAAGAGACAATCATGACCAAAGTGACATATGGTCAGCTTACCTAATACAACATATATTAATTATATACATAGATAGGTTCGTTGTCACATGTTTGGGAAGCACAACATATATTCTCATATTCAATACCACTTTGATTTTCCTCTTCACTCTTTTTCTCTAGTTTCCTTCCACCTTCATAAGTTCAGTAGCTCACCTTCTAAACTTACATCTGTCTAAACACACACACACACACACAAACACACACACACACACAGACAAACACCCATACACACAAACCCATACACACAGTCCACAAACGGCAGTAAGCATGGGATCATTGTATTTGTGACATTGATTAATTCATTGACCAGGATTATTTCCAGATCTGCCCATTTTCCTCAAATACTTATAACAAGGATACTGTGTTCATGATTTAGCTGTCAGAGAGGCTGCTCCAACTCATTGAAAACATTTTCGTGTGTTAAGATTTAAACAATGTTCCTGAAATGAGAGCATAATATACAGACACTGGCATAGACAACAGGAGTGAGGTCAAATGTCTTTAATGTCCAACGTAGTCAGTCCTCTTAACTGTGGAGCCATATCTACAGCTGCTAAATTTCACTTTGTAAAAGCACCTGATTTCACAGCTCTTTACAAACTCTACACACCAAAGTTGCTATTGTAAAGTTGGGCAAAGTAGTAGTGTCAAGCACCAATACATGTACACATTATAAAGACATCATGTGGTGTATGGGTTTGGATGAGAAAAAGCTGTCAATCATAAAAAAGACATATTTTCTAACATGAATAAGTTATTATAAGTTACTTTAAATATATACATATACTTAAACAATACCAAGAATATATAAAACCTTGGAAATTCCATGAAGTTGTAGAAAGTTGAAAATTTCAGCTAATGCTAAGTTTCCTAAGATAGTTAAAAATTTCATACTTCCAGGTAATTTATTTGGAACGGATACTTTTCTTGGATATTTTTCTTTTCAAATACTGTATTTTTGTGATTGTAGAGGTATATACACTTGTACATGTAAGAAGTAACAGGAAACCTTGGCTATTATTTCTCAGTCACTATCCAAGTTGGGGTAAATTTGCTTGAATATTTATTTATTTGTTTTTTTTTTTACTTAATTATGTAATTTGGTATTTTTTATTTACTTGTGTTGAGAATAAAATAACCATGAATAGTGGAAAATCTGAAGATGAAAAACTGAAAAAAGATAGCAGGAGCAACAGAATAGGACAGTTGGAAGAATGAATCTCAGACAGAGAAGATACTACAGAAGACTTTGGCACATTTATGAAAAAAAAATGCAATGTTCCTAACTGAAAACATCCAGGGAATTTGGAAAACAATGAAAAGACCTAACCTAGGAATAATAGAAGTAGAAGTATGTAAAATTTCCCATTTCAAAAGCCAGAAAACATCTTCATCAAAATCATACAGGAATGCTTCATAAACTAAAGAAAGTTATGGCCATAAACGTAATAGAGGCCTACAAAACACCAAGTTGAGTGGAAAAGAAAAGTAACTCCTCAACCATATATTAGCTAAAACACTAAATGCACAGATCAAACAACAAAGAATATTTAAAACTGCCAAGGAAAAGAGCCAAGTGACATATAAAGGCAGACCTGCTAGGTTTATGTCATACTTCTCAAGAGAGATGCTAAAAGCTAGAAGCCAGATATCAGGCAGACCCAGAGAGACCACTATTACCACTCCAACCTAATCTACTCAACACAATTCTCAATCACCATATATGGAAAAACCAGGATATTCCATGAAAAAAACTATATTTAAACAAAATCTTTATAGTAAGCCATCACAACAGTAGATACTAGAAGCAAAGAAACAAACATAAACAGAATAATTACACCCAGGAAATTAATCATTGCACAACAAAACCAAAATAAGAGAACCACACATACTTCTGGTTCACAACTGTATCTGGGAGCAGGTGCTGTGCTCCAGCATCCCCACACCACCTCACACACACATAGAGGCAGGTTTACTGCTCAAGAGTTCTGACACTACCAGGCTTGCAGTTGAAACCACCACTTCCCCAGTCACTGCCCTAACTGGGATGTCCTGGCTCAGAGGACATAAGACCTTCTGAAGCTGCTAGAGATGTATCTATCAGATCACCATGGACTAAGGCTGTTCATCAATAACAACAAAAACAACAGAAATTCTAGACTCTCATGGAAGCTAAACAACTCTTCTCAATGATAAGTTGGTCAGGGAACAAAAGAAAGAAAGAAATTAAATACTTTCTAGCATGCATGCTGGCACAGCATACCAAAACTTATGGGACACAAATACAGGAGTGCTAAGAGGAAAATTCAGAGCTATGAGTTCCTACATGAAGGAAAAAAAAAAGAGTTCTTACACTATCAGATTGATACCACATCAGAACGTTCTAGAAATTAAAAAAAAAAAGAAGAAAATATTTCCAAGAGTAGTAGACACCCTGAAATAATCAAACTCAGGGCTGAAAACAACAAATGAGAAACAAGGAGAACTATACAAAGAATTAAAATAACTAGGAGCTGATTATTTGAGAAAATCAACAAGACAGATAAACCCTTAGCCAAACTAACTAAAGGACATAGAGTAAGTATCCAAATTAACAAAATCTGAAATTAAAAGGGAGACATAACAACACAAACTAAGGCAATTACCTTATACTACAACAATGGAAGAAGAGGCACTTGGTCCTCTGGAGGCTTGATATCCAGAAAAGGTGGATATCATAGGGGTGAGACAAGAGTGTGTGGCAGCCTGGGAGAAAACCCTCTTAGCTTGCATAAATTTATTGAGTCTTTTTGAATGGATGCTCTAAGGTAAATTGGTCTGAAGTTCTCTTTCTTTTTTGAGTCCTTGTGTAGTTTGGGTATAAGCATATTTTTTCTTCCCAGAATGAATTGGATACTATCCTCAGAGTCTAGCTTTCTCTATGTTCCTGTGATTCGGTGATTCTGTGATCCTGAGATCCTGTGTGTGTCAGAGCTACAAGGAGTCAAGCTGCCTCTGAGATCCTGAAATACTGGTGTGACCAAGCTCCTGATTTTCTGTGATCCTGATTATGTTAGGTCACCTAAGAAGAGCTTCTTCTGGGTGTTGTGGGACTGGGTGTGGAAATCATCCCCAAGGTCTGTTAAGACATTGGCTCAGACTGGAAGTAACCCATGCCTCTGGTCTAATGGGTCTTCCTATGTCACTGTATTCTGCTGGTCCCTGTCACTCCTGGTTTTGATGTTGCTGCAGATGTTGTGGCCTCCTCACCTATCATCTTGGGCATGTCAGTGTCCTAAAGTTCCTTTTAAATACTGTATTCGTTAGTACTCTTATCCAGGGAAGCTTTAGACACAGAGGTCCAAAGCATCATATTGATTCTGCAATCTTCTTTCTAAGGAGCTCATCCATTAACAAAGACTCTCGTTCATAGAATTATTATTTGATTAAATAATCTGTTAATTAATAGTTTACTTCAAATATGTTTAATTTTTAGTGAAAACAGCCAAAAAAAACTGAGAAATAATCTAAGATATGAATCCAAAAAGCAAAATTTGTCAGAGCAGAATAAACTTTTGGCCCCATCTCTCTTGTTACACAGTCCATTACAAGTATTACCCTCACTGGTCATAAGTTTGCCTGAACATAATTTGCCTGAAGCCATTAACAATTTATAGCCAGATGGTGGTTGGATAGAATGAACAAAAAATTTCTGAAAGTTTCACATATAAGCAAACGTTTAAATTAAATGAAGTATATCTTTACTTTAAGGAAAAAAAGATGATGTGCTTTACAAAAAATATATCTCATTTGCAAGTGTTCAGCTTTCACATAATATAGAACAGAAGAGCAATTAGTAGGTATGAGTAGCCTTTTGGCTGGGGCAGACAAATAGCTGGTCTGCTCCTGTGGAGATACTGAATCCTGAGCCATCCCAGAGGGGCCACTGCAATCAGAGTAGTGGGTAAGAACCCCATCCCACTCCCTATGCCCCAGAGATACAACTGGGAGCCAGGGACACTCAGGACCCACATACAACCCAAACCCCGCCCCTCCAGAATACCACTTCCTTTCTGCCCCATACTGATCCTTTTGGCTGGGGCAGATACATAGCAGGTCTGCTCCTCTGGGGATACTAGATCCTGAGCCATCCCAGAGGAGCCACTGCACTCAAAACAGTAGACACCTAGCTGGCTTGCTCTTGTGGAGACACCATATCCTGTGCCATCCTAGAGGAACCACTGCACTCAGAGCAGCAGGATTTCCAGATCCCAGTGGTAGCCTGATTCCCAGGAGTTCTTCCACCCAGGAGCTTAGAATCACAAGACCACAGAGACATCTCGACTCTGAGGAGTTCTGACATAAGCAAGATAACTGGAAATACAGACTCCAGTCAGACACAGTGAGGGCAGGTAACACTATAGTTAAACAGATGGCGAAAGGCAAGTGCAAGCACATAAGCAACAGAAACCAAAGTTACTTGGCATCATCAGTACCCAGTTCTCCCACCATAGCAAGCCCTGGATACACCATCACACCAGAAAAGCAGGATTCAGAATTAAAATCACTTCTTATAATGATGATAGAGGATTTTAAGGAGGATATAAGTAACTCCCTTAAAGAAGTACAGGAGAGCAAAAGTAAACAGGTAGAAGCCCTTAAAGAGGAAACACAGAAATCCCTTAAGGAACTGCAAGAAAACACAATGAAGGAATTAAACAAAATCATTCAGGATCTGTAAATGGAAATAGAATTAATAAAGAAATCTCAAAGGGAGAGAACCCTGGAGATAGAAAACCTAGGAAAGAGATCAGTAGTCATAGAGGCAAGCATCACAACCGAATACAAGAGATAGAAGAGAGAATCTTATGTGCAGAAGATCCCATGGAAAACATTGACACAACTGACAAAGAAAATGCAAAATGCAAAAAGCTGCTAACCCAAAACATCCTGGAAATCTAAGACACAATGAGAAGACCAAACCTAAGGATAGTAGGTATAGATGAGAGTGAAGACTCCCAACTTAAAGGGCCAGTAAATACCTTTAACAAAATTATTGAGGAAAACTTCCCTAACCTAAAGAACTAGATGATCATAAATATATAAGTGGCCTACAGAACACCAAATAGACTAGAGCAGAAAAAAAAATACCTCTCATCACATGATAAACAAAACATCAAGTACACAAAACAAAGAAAAATACTAAAATCAGTAAGGGAAAAAGATCAAGTAACATATAAAGGCAGACCTATAAGAATTATACCAGACTTCTCACCAGAGACTATGAAAGCCAGGAGAGCATGGACTGACATCATACAGATCTTAAGAGAACACAAATGCCCACCCAGACTACTATACCCAGCAAAACTCTCAATCACTGTAGATGGTGAAACCAAGGTATTCCATGACAAAACCAAATTTGCACAATATCTTCAAAAAACCCAACACTTCCAAGAATAATTGATGGAAAATGTCAACGCAAGGAGGGAAACTACAACATAGAAAAAGCAAGGAAGTAATCTTCCAAAAACCCCAAAAGAAGATAGCTATACAAACATAATTCTACCTCTAATAACAAAAGTAACAGGAAGCCACAACATTTTTCCTTAATATCCCTTAACATCAATGGACTCAATTCTCCAATAAAAAGACTCAAACTATCAGACTGGGTACACAAACAGGACCCAGAACTTTGCTGCATACAGGAAGCACACCTCAGTGACAAAGACAGACACTACATCCGAGTAAAAGAATGGAAAACAATTTTCCAGGCAAATGGTCCCGGGAAACAAGCTGGAGTAGCCATTCTAATATCAAATAAAATCGACTTTCAACCAAAAGTAATCAAAAAAGATAAGGAAGGACACTTCATACTCATCAAAGGAAAAGTCTACCAAGGTGAACTCTCAATTCTGAACATCTATGCTCCAAATGCAACGATACCTACATACATAAAAGAAACTTTACTAAATCCATTACACACATATCACTTCACACAATAATAGTGGGGGATTTCAACACCCCACTCTCAGCAATGGACAGATTATAGAAACAGAAAGTCAACTGAGACACTTGGAAATTAATAGAAGTTATGAATCAAAATGATTTTACCAATATCTATAGAACATTTCATCCTAAAAGAAAAGAATATCCATTTTCTCAGCAAGTCATGGTACCATCTCCAAAATAGACCATATAATTGGTCACAAAAAAGGCCTCTACATATACAAAAGGATTGAAATAATTCTTTGCATCTTATCAGATCACCACAGGCTAAGGCTGGTCTTTAATAATGACAAAACCAATGGAAAACCCACATGAACATGGAAACTGAACAACTCTCTACTCAATGATGAGTTGGTCAATGAAGAAATAAAGAAAGAAATTAAAGACTTTTTAGAATTTAATGAAAATGAGGACACATCATACCAAAATTTGTGGGACTTCATGAAGGCAGTGCTAAGAGGAAAACTCATAACTCTAAGTGCCTACAAAAAGAAAATGGAGAGAGCATACAATAACAACTTGACTGCACAACTAAAAGCTCTAGAACAAAAAGAAGCAAATACAATCAGGAAGAGTAGATGGCAGGAAATAATCAAACTGAAGGCTGAAATCAACCAAATAGAAATAGAAAGAACAATACAAAATATCAACAAAACCAGGAGCTGGTTCTTTGAGAAAATCAACAAGATAGATAAACCCTTAGCCAGATTAACCAGAGGACCCAGAAACAGTATCCAAATTAATAAAATTAGAACTGAAAAGGGAGACATAACAACAGAAACTGAAGAAATTAAAAAAATCATCAGATCCTACTACAAAGACCTATACTCAACAAAACTTGGAAACATGGATGAAATGGACAACTTCCTAGACAGATACCAGGTACCAAAATTACATCAGAAGCAAATAAACTGTCTAAAGAATCCCATAACCCCTAAGGAAATAGCAGCAGTCATTAAAAGTCTCCCCACCAAAAAAAGTCCAGGTCCAGATGGTTTTAGTGCAGAATTCTATCAGACCTTCATGGAAGACCTAACCTCAATTCTCTTTAAACTATTCCACAAATTAGTGACAGAAGGAACACTACCCAATTTGTTCTATGAAGCTACAATTACACTCATATCCAAACCTCACAAAGACCCAACAAAGAAAGAGAACTTCAGACCAATCCCCTTATGAACATAGATTCAAAAATACTCAATAAAATTCTAGCAAACCAATTCCAAGAACACATAAAATAATCAGCCATCAGGATCAAGTAGATTTTATCCCAGGAATGCAGGGATGGTTCAGTATTAGGAAATCCATCAATGAATTCCAGTATATAAACAAATTCAGAGAAAATAAACACATGATCATCTCACTAGATTCTGAGAAAGTATTTGCCAAAATTCACATCCCTTCATGACAAAAGTCTTGGAAAGATCAGGAATTCAAGGCCCATAACTAAACGTAGTAAAAGCAATATACAGCAAACCAGTAGCCAACATCAAACTAAATATAGAGAAAACTGAAGTAATCCCACTAAGATCAGGGACTAGACAAGGCTGCCCACTCTCTCCCTACCAATTCAATATAGTACTGGAATTCCTAGCCAGAGCAATTAGACAACAACAACAACAAAAAAGTCAAAGGGATAGAAATAGGAAAGGAAGTAGTCAAAATATCGCTATTTGCAGATGATACGATAGTATACTTAAGTGACCCCCAAACTTCCACCAGATAATGCCTAAACCTGATAAACAACTTCAGCAAAATGGCTGGTTATAAAGTCAATTCAAACAAATCAATAGCCTTCCTCTACATGAAAGATAAACAGAGTGAAAAAGAAATTAGGGAAATGACACCCTTCACAATAGTCACAAATAATATAAAATACCTTGGTGTGAATCTAACTAAGCAAGTGAAAGACCTGTATGACAAGAACTTCAAGTCTTTGAAGAAAAAAAAATTGAAGGAGATAACAGAAGATGGAAAGATCTCCCATGCTCATGGATTGGCAAGATTAATATAATAAAAATGGCCATCTTGCCAAAAGCAATCTGCAGATTCAATGCAATCCCCAATAAAATCCCAAAACAATTCTTCACAGAGTTAGAAAAGGAAATTCTCAGATTCATCTGGAATAACAAAAAACCCAGGATAGCATAAACTATTCTAAACAATAAAAGAACTTCTGGAGGAAACACCATCCCTGACCTCAAGCTGTAGTACAGAGCAATATTGATAAAAACTGCATGGTACTAGTACAGAGACAGCCAGGAAGATCAGTTGAATAGAATTGAAGACCCAGAAATGAACCCACACACCTATGGTCACTTTATCTTTGACAAAGGAGCTACAACCATCCAGTGGAAAAAGGATAGCATTTTCAACAAATGGTACTGGTTCAACTGGAGGAAAACATATAGAAGAAGGCAAATTGACCTATTCTTATCTCCTTTTACAAAGCTGAAGTCTAAGTGAATAAAGGACCTCCACATAAAACCAGCTACACTGAAACTTATAGAATAGAAGGTGGAGATGATCCTTGAATACTTGGACACAGGAGAAAGGTCCTGAACAGAACATCAATGGCATATTCTCTATGATCAAGAATTGACAAATAGCACTTCATTAAATTGCAAAGTATATGTAAGGCAAAGGACACTGTCAATAGGACAAAATGACAACCAACAAATTTGGAAAAGATCTTTACCCATCCTATATCTGAAAGAGGCTAATATCCAATATATACAAAGAACTCAAGAAATTAGACTCAGACAAACAAATAACCCTATTAAAAATGAGGTATAGGGCTTAGCAAAGAATTTTCAACTGAGGAAACTCTAATGGCTAAGAAGCACCTAAAGAAATGTTCAGTATTCTTATTCATCAGGGAAATGCAAATCAAAACAACCCTGAGATTCCATCTCACACCAGTCAGAATGGCTAAGATTAAAAACTCTGATGATAGTAGAAACTGGCGAGGGTGTGGAGAAAGGGGAACACTCCTCCATTTTTGGTGGGACTGCAAGAAGGAGCAACGACTTTGGAAATCCATGTGGTGGTTCCTCAGAAAATTGGACAAAGCATTAACTGAGGATCCAGCTATACCACTCTAGGACATATATCCAGAATATGCTCCAACATATAACAAAGACATATGCTCAACTATGTTCATAGCAGCCTTATTTACAATAGCCAGGAGCTGGAAAGAACCCAGATGTCCTTCATCAGAGGAATGGATTCAAAATATGTGGCACATTTACATGATGGAGTATTACTAAGCTATTAAAAACAATGAATTCGAGAAATTCTTAGATAAATGGGTGGAACTAGAAAATATCATCCTCAGTGAGGTAAGTCAATCACATAATAACACACATGGTATTCACTCACTGATTATTGGATATTTGCCCAGAACCTTGAAATATCCAAGATTCAACACACAGGCTACATGAAGCTCATGAAGAAGAAAGACCAAGTGGAGGTGCTTCAGTCCTTCTTAGAAGGAGTTACAAAATACTCCAGGGAGCAATTATGAAGACAAAGTGAGGGACAGAAGCTGAAGGAGGGGGCTTCTGAAGAGCATACCACCTGGTTATCCATCCCATGTGTAGTCACCAAAGGTAGATGCTGATGTGGAAATCAGGAAGTGCATGTTGACAAAAGCCTGATATAAATGTCTCCCTAGAGGCCTGCAAGAGTCTGACATATTCAGAAGCACATGCTCACAGCTAACCACGGAACTGATCATGGGGTTCCCAATGGAGGAGCTAGAGTGAAGACTGTAGGAGCATAAAGGGTTTGGAGCCCCATGAGGTAAACAACAATACCAACCAACCAGAGCTCCCAGGGTCTAAAGCACCAGCCTGGGAGCACTTAGGGAGGGATCCATGTCTCCAGCTGTATATGTAAGGGTGGAGGGCTCTGTCAGTCTTAGGGGGGAGAAGAAATCCTTGGTCTCATGAAGTCTGGATGCCCCAGTGGGTGGGAATTTGAGGGTTCGGGAGGTGGGAGTGGGGGGTGTAGGTAGGGGCACATCTGCAGAGAAGCAGGAGGAGGAGTGAGGGGATGGGGGTTCCTAGGTTGTGGGGGAATGGAGTAAGGGGTTAACATATGAAATGTAAATAAAACATCCAAAAAAATAAGGATTGATTTCAAGTGAAAAAGAAATAAATTTGAATGAACTTTAAAACACCTAAGAACATAGTACTCAGTAAGGAAAGCAAATTACTAATGAAGGCTAACTTACCATGTCATTAAAAACGTTTCTAAAAAAAAAAGCCATGGGTAGCAAAAACAATGAATTTCCAGTGCTTATGGGAAAGCTAATGCAATTCAAAACATATATACTAGTATTGTCATAATAAAAGTCGAGGGATAATGAGTGTAGGCAAGGACATGGAGAAATGTAATCCCATACAAAAGGCTGGTAAGAATGTGACATGGGTCCATGTTTATTGAAAACTTTGACAGCTAGTCAAAAGACTAGAATAAAATCACTCTCTGACTTCAAGCTTCCATTCCTTTGTATATACACAACAGAAATATCATCTGAGTTACACACTGATGTCCTTAGTATACATTTTTATAATTCAAGGTAGATAAAACTATAATAGTTCACCACTAAAATATAAGTGGGCAGAGCAAATACAGCCCATGCTCTATGCTAATAAGAAGTAAATTAAATTTTACCATTCTCAAAAGTATATCAACTTCACCATCATAAGGAGCCTCACATTAAGGGGTTCCGGATATATAGGGTTTAAAATAAGAGATTTTTTATCAACTGAAATATTGTTGCTTCTTAAATGCATGGGAATTTTTGACTAGAAGGTGAAAGGCTACTTTGTAAGCTCATTATGGTCACAAAAACATAAGAGGTTAAAACATTTGAATCCTTGAACAGCCTGTTAACTATGAATTTGATGTGTAAATTGCAGCTTCACTATAAACTGTCAATAAAATATTTAGTAAAAATAAAGGTAGGCTACATTTTATTCAGGATAAAGTTTTGTTGATGGTTTTGACTGTGGGTTGATGTGCCTCTCCTTCTTCTTTAAGACCTGTCTGGCTAGAGGAGGTGATTACTTAAGCATTCATTCACATTCCCAGTGATCAGAATTGCAACTAGGTTAACCTCCATAGCCTCCTCAAGCTCTCCTATCCCAGATCCAGTCCAAACTATGAGAGTCATCAATATCTATTCTCGCTACTTGCACTCTCCTTCCGCACTACCCACCACACTTGAATTTAGGCAGACATTTTTGTATCCTACTTTTAATAAGGGTTTAACCTCTCTTCTATCCCACTACCCACCATAGGGTAGTGGAAATCAAACATTATTAGGATATGAGGGAAGTGAACCTGTTCAGCAATAGTTCTTTGGGGGAAAGCTCAATATTCATTGGTAGAAGTTCAGTCCCAAAGCAAACACCAAATGCAACCAGTTCTTTAGGCAAACAGACAGCAGGCATGAACCTGCAGCTAAAGTCCGGTACTTTGGTAGGCAGACATAAGGCACAAAACAAAATCTGAATTTCAATCATGAAAAAAATGCCAAGCACAACAGCCTTTCTAGCCTCACAAAGCAAGTCAAAAAGCAAGACTCAACTGATACAAGAAAATTGAAAAAAAAATGTCTTGTATCATATCAGACAACCATTGGTTACAGCTACATTTCAGCTACAGCAGAAACAACAGAAAGCCTATACATTCATTGAAATTGAACATCTGTACATTAAATGATCTCTGATCAGGGTAGAAATATAGGAAGAATTTAAGACTCTCTAGAATTCAATGAAAATGAAGGCACAACATATCTAATTTTATGGGCCATGATGTAAATTTTTATGAGGATGTTTATAGAACAATATGCCATTATAGGCCAGAACACCAAAGAAGAATAGAAGGCAGGAAAAAATCAAAACCCGGACTAAAGTCTGTCAGCTAGAGACAATGAAAACAATACAAAGAATCAATGAAACTAAGTGCTAGTTCTTTGAGAAAATCACCTAGAAACAACCTAGACAAACTAACCAAAAGACAGAGAGACAGTGTCCCAATCAAAAAAAAAATAAGAAATGAAAAGCTAGATAGAATGACAGACATGTAAGAAACTCAATCATTCAAAAAACCTCTACTCTGCAAAAGTGAAATATCTTAATGAAATGAATGAATTTCTAGACAGATACCATTTACCCAATTTAAATCAAGATAAAATAAACTAAACAAGTATTTTAACCCCTATAGAAATAGAAGCAGTAATTAAAATTCTCCAAAGTTACCCAAGGATGCATAGATGTTTCCATGTATGAACATCCATCAACATAAATTACCCTATAAACAAACTGATTGAAAAAAATCACATAACCATCTCATTAGATGCTGAAAAACCATTTCTCAAAATCCAAAACCCAATATCCGTGGTTTTGTAGAGGTAGCAATATCTGTCTAGGACGTTCTAGCTCTTATATTCTCTTGCCAACATTTGACAAATACCTGAACATAATTAATGCAATATTCAGTGAGCCAACACCAAGCTAAATGGATAGATGCTTAAAGCAATTCCACCTAAATGAGTGATGAGAGAAGGCTACTCACTCTCTTTCTATCTGTTAAATATAGTTCCTGAAATCCAAGGCAGAGCAATAGAACATCTAAAGGAGATAAAGGGGATACAAATAGCACTAAAAGAAAAAAAAATTCCTAGTTGCTTTTGATATGATATTGTACATGAATGACCTTAAAACTTCTACCCGAAAACACTTACAGCTGGTAAATAAAGTGACTGAATACAAAATTAACACAAAGAGATCACCAGTCCCCACTTGTACAAATTACAAACTGGCAAATAAAGAAATTTGGGAAAGTACAATTGTAGTAGTCATGAATAATATAACATATCTTAGTATAACTCTATCCAAGCAAGTGAAAGATCTGTTTGACAAGAATTCCAAGGCCACAAAGAAAAAATTTAAGAAGATATTCGAAGATAGAAAGATGTCTCATGTTCATAGACAGGTAGGATTAAAATAGTGAAAATATCATCTTACAAAAGGCAGATTTGATGATATCTCCATCAAAAATTTTCAAAGATCATAAAAAAAACTCTAGTTCATTCTGAAAGATAATTAACCCAGGTTTTCTGAAAACAAAACAAAACAAAAAAACCAATCATGAACAATAAAAGAATATTCAGAGGAGTCACCATCCCTAACCTCATGCTGTACTATAGAGCAAGAGTGATAAAAAAAAAAACTGCATGGTATTTTACAGAAATAGAATGTTCTTCAATAGACTGAAATCAAAACAGAGAAAAAATCCCACACACCTATAAATGTTTAATATTTTATTAAAAAATCAAATCCACATGACAGAAAACAGAAAGTATCTTCAACAAATCATTCTGAACTAACTAAATACTTGCATGTAGAAGAATGGAAATAAATTTATATTTATCACCCTGCACAAAAATCAAATCCAAGTAAATCAAGAATCTAAACATAATTTCTGATAAACAAAGTCTCATAGAAGATTAAGTGTGAAATATTCTTGAATACATTGGTAGAGGGGACATTTCCTGCACAGAACACCAAAAGTTCAGGCTCTAAAATCAACAAGTATTTTGTTGCTCCTTGGGACCTCATGAAACTTCAAAGGTTCTCTAAGGGAAAGAACACCATCAATAAAACAAAATGACAGGCTAAATATCAGGAAAGCATCATCATCAACCATACATTGGACAGAGAGTTAATATTCAAAATTTATCAAGAGTTCAAGATGTTAATCCCCAATGACCCACATAAGCCAATTAAATAATGGGTCAGAAACTTAAACAGAGTATTCTCAACAGAGGAATTTTGAATGGTATAGAAGCACCTAAACAAATGTTCAATGTTTTTAGTCATCAGAAAAATGCAAATCAGAACAACTCTGAAGTTCCACCTTACACCCACCCATCAGAATGCATAACATCAAAAATTCAACAGATAGAACATACTGGTGAAAATTTGAGCATGGGCAACACTCCAACTTTGCTGGTGGGAGTGTAAACTAGTACAACCACTAAGGAAATCAATTTGGAGATTTCTCAGAAAACTAGAAATAGTTCTACTACAAAACCCAGCTATTCCACTCCTGGGCATATACTCAAAAGATGATCCACAATCCCTCAAGGATACTTGCTCTACTATGTTCGTATCAACTTTATTAACAATGTCCAGAAACTAGAAATAAATAACATGTCCCTCAATTGAATAATGGATAAAGAAAATGTTTTGAGGCTGACTTTTTTGGCAAGTGAGTCCTTTGGCTTTGATTCTACCAAAGTGACATTTTTAATTGGTTGTGTGGTGTTTGTGTGTGTTGTGGTATGTATGTATGTATGTATGTATGTATATATGTATGTATTGTGGTGTGTGTGTGTGTGTGTGTGTGTGTGTGTACAGGTGCATGCACATTTGTGCACGTACATATGAGTATGTGTGTGCACACACGTGCTGTTTACTTCTTTACAGTGCTGGAAATCAATCTTAAGGACAAACATGAGAGCCAGTGTCTACAGTTGTGTTCTTTCCCAAACATACCCATTTCAACATTTTGTTCATGTCTCCAGTGATATTTGAATATTTATACTTCTTGGAAATAACAGCATAGCAGATACAAACAAACCCTTTTCCTCTTCTCCCACCAGCAGGACTTTCCATTTCCCATTTCACATCTGCTCAAGACTGAGACCATTAACCTCTAGTTAACATGCATGTAAAGTGGGGAAAGGTTTAGGAGAAGTTATAATTTCCCAGAGATTGTACACAGTTTAGTTGCTGGAGGAATGGGAATACCTTGCACCCTTGCATCTAGAAGCTGACTTAACTGAACTTGGCACTTTAACCATCTTTCTATTTCCCATACTCCACTTAATAACTCTCCATATTCCTGAAAGTAACACTAATATACTCATTGATACCAAGCTAGTGGAGTAATTTCCTTGCTCTGTCATTGTTATCAATAACTTTTCATGCCTCTGCAGGATACAGATTTCTACTTTATTTTGTCTATGCATTATAGAAGAAAACCAGTGCCCAGTAAGAAGTAATTGGCTCCAGAGCCTCAGTATAGGGAACTGTAGAGCAGGAAGGTGGGAGTTGTTGTGTGAGTGGGGAACACCATCATAGAAGCAGGAGGAGGGGGGAAAGGATAGGGTTTCCAGGATTGGAGATACCAAGCAAGGTGATAACATTTGAAATGTAAATAAAGAAAATATTACCCCTCCCAAAAAAAAGAGAAAAAAGAATTGATTAGCTCTTTAAAGCTTCAGAACCATAAAAGAAAATTGAAGCAATCTTACCTAGATTGGAGAGGACTAATTAGCTAGAGTAAAAAAATGCATGACTAGTGAAATTATGAGACAAAATTATCTCAAAAACTAAAACTAGTAAAATACTTATAGCTAGGCAGATTTTTTTATTAATTAAGTTATTTATTTAATTAACATCCAAATTGTAGCTTTCTATCCATTCTCTCCTTCCAATCTCTCCTTCTCCCCTTCCCTCTCTGCTCAACCACTCTTCCTCTCCTTGTATATAATACAGAAGAGAATTCCATTAACATTAATCTGCCTTTATATGCCAAGTTCTAGTAAGACTAGGCACATATCCTTTATTGAAGTTAGAAAAGACAGTACAGAGATTGAGTTATCAATGTTTCTGAACTAAGTTTGTGTGGTGTTTTTCTTCTTGTGGAGACCTCACTGATTTCAAGAGAGAAATGTGGCAAAGTGTGAGTTTGCCTGATGTGCACCACAAAGGCCATGGGGGTTTTGAAACACCAGGCTGGTGTGGTGGTGTCTGGCCAGAGGGAACTTAGTGATTCTGGTGGAGAGATTTCTTAATTTCAAAATTATATCCTGTTGATCTCTTTACTTGTTTTATTGCTGATTAGTACTTCAGGTACTATATTGAATAGATAGAAAGTGAGTTTCCAGCCATGTCTTGTCCCTGATTTTGGAGGGATTCCTTTAAGACTCTCTCCATTTAGCTTGATTTTGGCTATGTGCTTACTGTGTATCACTTTGGTTATGTTTAGATATCTGTGTTGTATCTGTTACCTCTCTAATACTTTTTAACATACAGATTTGTTGGACTGTCAAACTCTGATCTGGTGATCTTGTCATTTTTTCTTTATGTTTGTTTGTTTGTTTATATGGTGAATAATGTTAATGGGTTTTCATATTTTCAACCATTCCAAAAGTGCTGGGACTTCTCAGGGCTGTTCACCTTGCTTCAGAGGATTTAGCAAGCAAAGAATGTGGGTGTGGTGAAGGGAAGCTTGCAAGCATCGTATGGTTCAGGCTGAGGAACTGTGATGAAGGTGTGCAGAGAGGTGGCTAAAAAATTGAGATCCCTCTGGGATAGCAGTCTGCTCAGGACAGCTTGACCTGTCCAGAGGGCTTAGTTAGAAACACAGATGTTATTATGTAATGAGTACTGTCTCTAGAAAACTTAAATTTATTAATAATTATAAGCATTCTAATCCTTACTATGCCTAAGCCTAAGTGGTTTTGAAGAAATTTTTATGTGTTGAGGACAATCTAAACCCTGATTTTCCATTCATATTTTATATTCTTAGTTAAATCTCTTAATTAGGTCTTGGATAATAGCTTAGTTGCTGGAGTGATTATCTGTCAAGAATGGGGACTTGAGTTTAATGATACAAAAACCATCTTAAAAAACTAAGCCTGTGGATAAAATGTCTCCAGAGTTTTCAATTCTTGAATTCCTTTTACTAGGTCAGACTTTGATACCTTGATACACAGATCAAGTGGCAAAAAACTGCCTATAACTCTGTTTTAAGGGAAACTAGATACCTTCTTTTAACCTTCTCTATAATCAACCTACATGCATATAAATTAAAGAATATTTTAAGGTCAGGTGTAGTGGTATATTTTTACAAACCCAAAGGTGGGGCAATTTATGCATGCATGTCTCAGTGTTCAGCCTAGCATAATTGGGTTACTCTGCATGAGAAGTGAGAACATGCCTCAAGGAAAAAGTAGGTGCACCTAAGAAACAGTGCTTCTTGTAGTCATCCACACATATGTATGTATGGCATGCACACACACACACACACACACATGCATGCACACACACACGCACACACACACATGTTTATATACACACACTTTTATGTGGATGATGTGGTTGACATATGCAGCCTTGGTATTTATCAGTATACAAAGATCCATTTTAACAGTTGTTGACATGATTGCCCTTTTGACTGTTGACTTGGTCTTTCTTCTCATAGCTATTGTACATGTGACACTTTGTTCTTCATTAAAGTGCCCTCTGTTCAGTTGATCAAAACTGAGACAGTGCAGAAACTATTGCAGATTTAGAAAAAAATTCCAAATTTATCATGAATAGTAAAATGTCCAGCTTTCCAGCTTGTTATTTGTCATTAATTGAGAGCATGCTAGCAGGGTTGGACTACAGGGAAATTTTTTCACAGCAGAACTGTAGTGTACATGTGTCTGGCATTTTCTTTCTTATTAGAAAATGTGATGGATGTGTTATTCTGCATCACCTGAAACTGAAGATTTAAAAAAAAGGGGAAATGTTAAAAATAGTGCCAGCAGTAATGGCACAATATAATTGACAATTATAAAAGAAAATGTTAGAAAAAAAAAGTTTCTTCTAGTACTATGACCTCAACGAAAGGAATATATGTCTAATTGATGAAAACTTAACAACCAAAGCTGAATTATCATTATGCAAAAATAAGAAAAGTTTTGGTTCAAATTTAAAACTTCATAATGATGTCTTGATATGTAAACATTTATAATATTTATGAACCATGATTGTTGCTTTAATCCATATTTTACAAAGAAAATTAGTGTGTTTTACAGTTCGATGGATGTGAACAACAATCCATTTGATTCTTCTTATCATATTTTTTTTGTTTTATATATGCGTAATGATGTTAAGAGGTACATGATGATATTTGTATACATGTTCAAATTGTGTTATTACATAGTTGCCATCCTATTTTTATATTCAAAAAGAGATTTGAAAGCTGTGAAAAGTATTAAAGAGAAATAAAGTCATTTGGAATTTATGTTCTACTTATTACTTCTTATTCCCAATAAACCACAATTTCAATATTATAACCTGTAATTTCAAATAGGATTAGTTTACAGTCTGTACATCCTGTCCCTGAACCTAATCAAAGTTTATAAATTCACCGTGCTTGTAAATTGAGGCTAGCCTTGAATTTCTCTCGAAGATGTAAAGTTTTCAATCTGTGATAAGTCACTAAGAATGTCAAGTCTCTCAAAGGTAGGGTGCAGGCATAATTCATCATTTTGGCAATGATGATTCTCGGTGTATTAAAAAAAATCAAGCACCTTTATAGAAATCTACAGATTAAAAGAGACAGTCATGATCAAACTGACATATGGTCAGGTTACCTAAAATAACATATATTAATCATATACATAAGTAGGTTCATTGTGACATGTTTGCGAACTACAATATATATTCTCATATTCAACTCCATTTTCATTTTCTTCATCCCTCATTCTCTTTAGTTTCCTTCCACCTTCATAAGTTTAGTAGCTCACCTTTTAATCTTACATCTGTCTAGACACACACAGATATATACACACACACACACATAGACTCACATCCATACACATAATCCACAAATGACTGTAGGCATGGCATCATTGTGTATGTGATACTGATCAATTCATTTACTAGGATTATTTGCAATTCTGCCCATTTTGCTCAAAGTTTTATAACTGATATGCTGTGTTCATGATTTCCTGTCAGAGAGGCTTCTCCAATTCATTGAATAAATTTTCATGATTTAAGATTTAAACTGTGTTGATGCAATGAGAGCAAACTATACAGACAACGGTATAGACAACAGAAGTGTGGGCAAATGTCTCTAATGTCCTCTTAACTGCTGAGCCATCTCTACAGCCCCTAAATTTCCCTTTGTAAAAGCATCTGAATTCAAAGCTCTTTACAAACTCTAGACAGCAAATTTGTTATTGAAGGGTTGGGCAAAGTAGTAGTTTCAAGCACAAATTAATGTACAAATTATAAAGAAATGGTGTTTTTTATGAGTCTGGATGAGAAAGAACTGTCAGTCTTAAAAACTCATGTTTTCTAACATAAGGAAATTATTATAAGTTACTATAAATATATGCCTATATTTAAACAAAAGCAAGAATAGATAAAACCTTTGAAATTCCATGAATTTATAGAAAGTTGTGATTTTCTGGTAATGCTAAGCTTCCAAAGATAGTTAAAATTTTCAGCTTACCAGGTAATTTATTTGGAACTGATACTTTTCTAGGATATAGTTCTTTTCAAATACTATATACCTGTGATTGTAAAGGTACATACACTTGTACATGTAGGAAGTCAGAGGAACACCTTGGCTGTTATTTCTCAGTCACTATCCACCTTGGGTAGATTTGCTTGCATAATAATTTATTCATTTTTACTTCCTTATTTATGTAATAAGGTATGTATTTGTTTACTTGTGTTGAGAATAAAATAACCATGAATAGAGAAAAATCTAAAGATGGAAAACTGCAAAAAGATATCTGGAAAAACTCAATAAAAGAATTAGAAGAATGAATCTCAGGCAGAGAAGATACTACAGAAGACCTTGGCACATTTGTGAAAAAGAAAAATGTAAAATTCCTAATGGAAAACATCCAGGTTATTTGGAAAACATTGAAAAGACCAAACGTAAGAATAATACCTGTGGAAGTATGTGAAATTTCTAAATTAAAAAGGTCAGAAATCATCTTCAACAAAATCATACATGAAAGCTTTCCCAACCTGAGGAAACTTATGGCCATAAAGGTAATAGAAACCTACAATACACCAAGTTGACTGGAAAAGAAAAGGAACTCCTCAGACATATATTCACCAAAACACTAAATGTACAGATCAAAAAGCAATACAAAAAAATATTAAAAACTGTGACGGAAAACAGCCAAATAACATATAAAGACAGACTTGCTAGACTTATATCATAGTTTTCAACAGAGGTGCTGAAATCTAGAAGCCAGATTTCATGTGGATCCTGAGAGAACACTAATGCCACTCCAAACTACTCTACCCAACAAAACTCTCAATCACCATGTCCAGAAAAACCAATATATTCCATAAATACCATATTTAAACAAAATCTTTATATTAAGTCATCACAACAGAGGATACTAGAAGCAAAATTCCAACACAAGTAGGATAATTACACCCAGGAAATTAATCATTGCACAACAAACCCAAAATAAGAGAACAACATATACTTCTGGTTCACCACTGCAAATGGGAGCAGATCCTGTGCTCCAGCATCCCCACACCATCTCACACACACATAGAGACAGGTTTAACCCTCAGGAGTTCTGACACTACCAGGATTGCCGTTGAGACCCCCACTTCCCAATCATTGCCCAACTGGGAGGTTCTGGCCCAGAGGACATAAGAGCTCTCCATGCTGCTGAAGATGCATCCTTCTTTCAGTCTGTTACTGTGGGGACGGAGCAGATCTTGTGCTCCAGCACTCTCCACCATGCTCACACCCAGAGTCATTTATTGGCAGGAAGTCTGCCATGGGAAACACACAGATCTGGTTTTCCAGACCCCCTCTTACAAGCAGAGATAGTGTGATCCAAGGAGACCCATCATAACCAGGTTAATAGGATAAACAGGCTCCACACATTGACAGCAAGGACAGTTACTATCAGAGATAACCAGATAATGAGAGGGAAGCTCAAGAACATAAGCAACAGAAATCAAAACTTCTTGGCAACAAATCCAATTTTCTCACCTGAGCAAGGCCTGAATACCCTGCTATAATCAAAAAGCAAAATTCTGACTTAAAAATCTCATTGCATAAAGATGATAAAAGAACCGAAGGAGGACATATATACTCCCTTTAAAAACAAACAAACAAACAACAACAACAAAAGAACACAGGAAAACATGCAGAAACCCTTAAGGAGGAAGCATATAAATTGCTTCAAGAAATATAGGAAAACATAATCAAAAAGGTGAAGGTATTGAACAAAATGGTTGTTCATGCTCTAACAATAGAAATAGAAACAATAAAGAAATCACAAAGAGAGACAACCTTGGAGATGGAAAACCTAGGAAACAGTTCAGGATGTATGCATCTTCAGTAGAATACAAGAACAAGAAAAGAGAATCTAAGGGGTAGAAGATAACATAGAAAACTTTGGCACAATAGTCAAAGAAAATGCAAAATGCAAAAAGCTCATAACCCAAAATATCCAGAAAAAATAAGGACAAAATTATAAGACCAAACCGAAAAATAAAATGTATAGAAGACAGTGAATCTTCACAATTCAAAAGAACAGTAAACAACTTCAACAAAATCCAAGAGGAAAACTTTCTTAACCGAAAAATAGTGATGTCCATTAACATACAAGAAGACTTCAGAAACCAAATATATTGGACCAGAAAAGAAATTCCTCCAGACACATAATAGTCAAAGCACCAAAGTCAGAGAACAAAGAAAGTATTAAAAAGTGTTACTGGAAAAAGGTTAAGTAACATATAAAGGCAGACCTATCAGAACTACACCAGACTTCTAAACAGAGACTCTAAAACCCAGCAGATCTGTAGCGGAATCATACTGACCCTAGAAATACACAAACACCAGCCCAGATTAATATACCCAGCAAAACTTACCATAGATGGAGTAATCAAGATATTTCATGACAAAATCAAATTTAAACAATATCTTTCCGTAAAACCATACCTACGGAGGAAAATAGAAGGCAAACTCCAAAACAAGAAGGAGGGAACCTATACCCAAAAAAATCAAGAAACTTTTCTTCTCACAACAAACCCAAAAGAAGAGAACTGTACAAACATATTTCCACCTTTATGAAAAACAGACAGTAAAAGACACTTCATTATCAACAAAGGAAAAATGCACCAAGATGAACTTTAAATTCTGAACTTCTTTCCACTAAATGCAAGGGCAACCACATTTGTAAAAGAAACAAGTTGTAAACACACATTGTATCTCACACAGTAATAGTGTGAGATTTCAACAGCCCACTTGTACCAACAGAAATATTTTGGAAACAGAAACTTAATAGATACACAGTGAAGCTAAAAGAAGTTATGAACCCAATGTTTTTACAGTTATCTACAGAACATTCCCCCCTAAAACAAAAGAGTGTACCTGCTTCTCAGTATCTCATGGGACCTTCATGAAAATTGAGCATATTATCAGACAAACATGCCTCTAGGTGATTAAATTAATCCCTGCATTCTACCAAATCACTATGGAATAAGGCTGTTCTTCAATAACAACAAAAAAGAATAGAAGGACTACATACTCATGGAAGCTGAACAACTCTCCTCAATGATAAGTTGGTCAGGGAACAAAAGAAAGAAAGAATTTAAAGATGCTCTAGCATGTGTGGTGGCACAGCGTACAAAAACTTATGGGACACAAAAACAGCAGTGCTAAGAGGAAAATTCAGAGGTCTGAGTTTCTCCATGAAGATAATAAGGGAACCTACACTATAAGATTAATAGCACATCTGAACGTTCTAGGAAAAGAAAAAGAAGAAGGAGAAGGAGGAAGAGGAAGAGGAGGAGGAGGAGGAGGAGGAGGAGGAGGAGGAGGAGGAGGAGAAGAAGAAGAAGAAGAAGAAGAAGAAGAAAAGAAGAAGAATAAGAAGAAGAAGAAGAAGAAGAAGAAGAAGAAGAAGAAGAAGAAGAAGAAGAAGAAGAAGAAGAAGAAGAAAATATTTCCAAGAGCAGTAGACACCAAGAAATAATCAAACTCAGGGCTAAAAACAACAAATTAGAAACAAAGAGAAATACAAAGAATTAAAGAAAATATCCAGGAGCTGATTCTTTGAGAAAATCAACAAGATAGATAAACCCTTAGCCAAATTAAATAAAGGACATAGAAAAATTATCCAGATTAACAAAATCAGAAATTAAAAAGGAGATATAACAACACAAACTAAGAAAATTGCCTCATACTACTTCAGTGGGAGATGAGGCTGTTGGTTCTCTGGAAGCTTGATGTTCTAGAAAAGGGGGCTATTATAGGAGTGAGGCAAGAGTATGTGGCGGCCTGGGAGAAAATCCTCTTAGTTTGCAAGGTATATGGGGAGGGGTGTGTGGTTCATGTAGGGGAGACTGTGTAGGAGGACAATATTTGAAATGTAAATAAATAAAATAATAAAAAAGAAGTTAGAAATGAAACTAAAGTACATTTTCAATAATAAACAAATAAAATAAAAAAATAGTGTCTAAAGAAATGGCTGTGTTGTAGGAACAAATTCTCTAGTAGAGAACCTGGGTTTCATTTTCAAAAGCATGTGTAGGAAGATGTTAAATGAAACTTCAATTCCAGGGCATCTGTTGTTCTCTTCTTTTCTACTCAGGTA
The DNA here is from genome assembly GCF_004785775.1 of Grammomys surdaster. Classification (NCBI taxonomy): domain Eukaryota; kingdom Metazoa; phylum Chordata; class Mammalia; order Rodentia; family Muridae; genus Grammomys; species Grammomys surdaster. Next base: position 309,246 of record NW_021619321.1, on the reverse strand, counting down.
ACAAACAAATGTTAAATATACAGGAAAATGAAACATTAATACACATAAAGTAAAAACAACATGTATACTGTATTAGGAACAAATGGACATTTTAAAACAAATGTACACAAAGCTTACAGAGGATTAAATTTATCTTGCTTTAAGAGCTTTTGTGGTTTTTGTGTCTCTGTTTGATTAAGGTTGGTAGAAGAAACATGAAATTAGTAATATATAAGTACAAAAGAGTTTAATATGTAACTATGAATCATTTATAGAGAAAAAAATGAAAATTACAATGGAAATAAATACACACAGACCCACGTCTATATTTTACACTAAAAAAAAAAAAATTGTATTGAAACCTAGCAAAGATTCCAAAAACCATGTGTGTTCTTTTGTGATTGGCTTACCTCACTCAGGATGATAATTTCTAGTTCCATCCATTTACCTAGGAACCTCTCGAATTCATTGTTTTTAATTGCTGAGTAATACTCCATTGTGTAAGTATACCACATTTTTTGAATCCATTCCTCAGTTGAAGGACATCTGGGTTCTTTACAGCTCCTGGCTATTATAAATAAGGCTGCTATGAACATAGTTGAGCATATGTCCTTGTTATATGTTCGAGCATCTTCTGGAGGAGTGGTATAGCTGGATCCTAAGGTAATGCTATGTCCAATTTTCTGAGGAAACGCCACACTGATTTCCAAAGTGGTTGCACCATCTTGCAGTCCCACCAACAATGGAGGAGTGTTCCTCTTTCTCCACACCCTCGCCAGCATCTACTATCACCTGAGTTTTTAATCTTAGCCATTCTTACTGGTGTGAGATGGAATCTCAGGGTTGTTTTGATTTGTATTTCCCTGATGACTAAGGATGCTGAACATTTCTTTAGGTGCTTCTCAGACATTCGAGGTTCTTCCATTGAAAATTCTTTGTTAAGCTCTATACCCGATTTTTTAATAGGGTAATTTGGTTGTTTGGAGTCTAATTTCTTGAGTTCTTTATATATATTGGATATTAGCCCTCTATCAGATGAAGGATTGGTAATGATCTTTTCCAAATTTGTTGGTTGTCATTTTGTCCTATTGACAGTGTCCTTTGCCTTACAGAAACTTTGCAATTTTAAGAAGTCCCATTTGTCAATTCTTGATCTTAGAGCATATGCCATTGGAGTTCTGTTCAGGAACTTTTCCCCTGTGCCCAAGTATTCGAGGGTCTTCCCCACCTTCTCTTCTATTAGTTTCTGTGTATCTGGTTTTATGTGGAGGTCCTAGACTTGAGCTTTGTACAAGGGGATAAGAATGGATCAATTTTCATTCTTCTACATGTTGTCCTCCAGTTGAACCAGCACCATTTGTTGAAAATGCTGTCCTTTTTCCACTGGACAGTTTTAGCTCCTTTGTCAAAGAAGGAGCATGAGGTTATTATGTAATTAATATATCCTGGAGAAAACTTTCTATTTTATTTTGATTTCTGTAACTGCTTCATTCTGATAAGTTTAAAACTAAATGTGTTAATGGAATTTTTCTTTGCAGAAAGTAAATTTATTTTATATAACACTGCATTTTCATACATTTTTGTCCATCTTTAGTTAAACATATAAGCTTCCTGATGGTAGAGTGCTTGTGAAATTGTCTTTTGTTTCCCTCTAAAATTGAGGTAGGTACTTTCAATTTCAAGTCATATACGCATACAGAAATGTTTTTGGAATCTTTTTTTTTACTTTATTTTATTGGATGTTTTATTTACATTTCATATGTTGTCCCCTTACCCCATCCCTCATCCACCCAGGAACCCCCTATCCCCTCACCCCTCATCCTTCTTCTCTATAGATGTAACCTCTATCTACCCCCAACTCCCACCTCCCCACCCTCAGAATTCCCACCCCCAGCTTTCCATGAGGTCAAGGTTCTCTTCTTCCACCTATGCCCAGCTTGGCCCTCCATTCTTATATATTCAGCTAAAGCCCTGGAACCCTCCCTAAGTGCTCCCATGCTGGTGGTTTAGTCCCTGGGAGCTGTGGTTGGTTGGTATTGTTGCTCTCTTCATGGGGCCACAAACCCTTTCAGGTCCAATGGCCTTCACTCTAACTCCTCCATTGAGAACCCCATGATCAGTTCAATGGCTAGTTGTGAGCATCTGCCTCTGAATATGTCAGACTCTTGAAGACTTCTGAGGAGACATTCATATCAGGCTCTTATCGGCATGCACTTCTTGACTTTCACATCAGCATCTACCTTTGGGATGCTGCACATGGGATGGATACTCAGGTGGAGTGGTCTTCAGATGGCCCCTCCTTCAGATTCTGTCCCTGACTTTATCTCCATATTTGCTCCCTTAAGTATTTTGTTGCTCCTTCTAAGAAGGACTGAATCACCCCCACTTGGTCTTCCTTCTTCATGAGCTTCATGTGGCCTGTGAGTTGCATCTTGGGCATTTCAAGGTTCTGGGCTAATATCCAATAATCAGTGAGTGAGTTGCAAATAATATAAAATACCTTGGTGTGAATCTAACCAAGCAAGTGAATGACCTGTATTACAAGAACTTCAACGCTCTGAAGAAAGAAATCGAGGAAGATCTCAGAAGATGGAAAGATCTCCCATGCTCATGGATTGGCAGGATTAATATAATAAAAATGGCCATCTTGCCAAAAGCAATCTACAGATTCAATGCAATCCCCATTAAAATCCCAACTCAATTCTTCACAGCGTTAGAAAAGGAAATTCTCAAATTCATATGGAATAACGGATGCTAATAACCATTAAATACTAATATCTAATTATTGCACTGGTAAATTATTGATATTTTCCCAGTGCTTTTTCTCTCTGATCCTGTAAGTAGAGTTCCTATCTGTCCTTAATAAAATAGTTTAACACTGAGAGAGCCTGGCTCAGCGTATTGACTCATTATAGTGACTAAGCCAAAGAAGTCTATTGTTACTGTGACAATTCTCTTTGATGCTACAGTGTCTAGGGCTGAAAGTAAAGAAGTCAGTCCTGAAGAACATCATGATTATTCAAAAACATGGATTTAATACTGTGCTGGCACTTCTTTGTTGAGAAGCCACTTTGAAACTCATTAGTAAGAGTGAGCCCAAGTACCATAGCATATGTAAAAAGAAATTCCAGTGTCCTCATTGGACCTAGTAATGGAGTAGCTATTTTAAACATATGCATTTATATCAAGAAAATGAAAAGTATCCTCGGAAAGACACCATAGCTACTGTGTTAAGGAGCAATGGGTATTTACTCACATCAAAATATTTGAAGTGGAGGGCCTTTTATGAGGGATAACATGCAATGTTTGTCTTTCTTGGTCTGGTTTACCATACACAATATGTCCTTTCCTTGTTTCCACCCATATATATCTTGGAATTACTGAAGATAAACAGAAAAGCAAAAATAACCATGTTCATGTAAAGGAGTTTGAAAGCAATATAGAAAGAAAAGACAGGGCATATATATGAAAAGAAAAGTCACGGTAAATATCTTCTGGAATTTCTAAAGAAGGCTGTTAGCAGCACAATGTAGCAGTGTCTTTTTTATATGATAGAGTATCTTTGAGTATATGCTCAGGAGTGGTATACCTTGGTCTTTGAGTATAACTACTTCCTTGAGGAATTGCCAGATTGTTTCCAAAGTGGTTGCACCAGCATGTAATCCCACCAGCAACTGAGGTGTGTTTTTCCTTCTCCACATCCTCTCCATAATCAGCTGCTGCCTGATTTTTGGATCTTAGCCATTCTGATTGGTGTGAGGTGTAATCTAAGGTTTAATTTGAACTGCATTTCCCTGATGACTAAGTTTAGTGAACATTTTTTAGTTGCTTGTCAGCCATTTGTTATTCCTCTGTTGAGAATTCTTTGTTTAGCTTTCTTCCCTATATTTTAATACTGTCACTTTGTTCTCTGAAGTCTAACTTCTTTAGTTCTTATATATTTGGGATATAAGTCTTCTCTTGGATGTAGAGTTGGGAAAGATCTTTTCCCAAACTGTAGGTTACTACTTTGTCCTACTGGCACTGTCCTTTGCCTTACAGAAGCTTTTCAATTTTATGAAGTCCATTTGTCAGTTATTAATCTTGGAGCCTGAGCCATTATTGTTCTGTTCTGAAAATTCTCCCATGTGCCTATACGTTTATGGATCTTTCACACGTTTTAGTCTATTACATTCATCATATCTGATTTTATGTGGAGGTCCTTGATTCACTAGAAAGTAAACTTTGTACAAAGAGATAACAATGAATCACTTTGCAGTCTTGAAATTCCTTTCTTTTTTTCCACTATATCTTTGCCAAAAATGAAGTAGCCATAGCTGTGTGGGTTTATTTCTGCGTCTTCAATTCAATTTTTTTTTATCTACCTGTCTTTCTCTAAACTAATACAATGGAGTCTTTATCACTATTGTTCTAGTCAGGAATAATGATTTTCTCAGAAGTTCTTTTACATTGGCTATTATTTTTCCTATCCTGGGTTTTTTGTTATTCCATAAGAAATTGAGAATTACCCTCCCCTTCTCTGTGAAGATTAGGATTTTCAATCATGATTGCAATGAATCCCAGAGTGTTTTTTGATAAGATGTGTACTTTTACTCTATCAATCCATGAGCATTGGATATTTTTCCATCTTCTGAGGTCTTCAGTGATTTATTTCTTCAGAGAAGTGAAGCTCTTGTCATACATCTTTCAATTGCATGCTTAATGTTACTCAAAGGTATTTTATGTTATTCATGGCTATTGTGAATGGTGCTGCTTCCGTAGATTGTTTCTCAGCCTGTTTGTCCTTAGTGTAGAAGAAGACTGCTAATTTGTTTGAATTAATTTTATGTCCATCAACTTTGATGAAATTGTTTATCAGGTGTAGGAAGTTTTTGGTAGAAATTTTGGGGTTGCTTATATATCATCTGTAAAACCTTTATGATTTGAATCCTGTGATCTTATTTTGGTGTCTGATTGCTGAATCTAGAACTTCAGGTAATATTTTGAATAATGTAAGAGATGTCTTATCCCTGATTTTAGTGTCATCTCTTTTTAAAATAGTTATTAGTTTATGCCTATTTTATTCGTATATAGCTACTTATGTAGTGGATTTTATTTCTCTAGAAAAAAATTTCTAACTACTAATGCCATGATCGTAGGCCTCTCTATAAAAAAATCAATTGAATTTTAAAAAACATTATAAAATTAGTCACTTGGTTTTTAGATTTGGATCACTCTTCCATTGGAATTTTGATGTTGGAAATGAAATCAACAAAGTATCGTAGACTGAGTACTTATGTTGTCTAAGTTTTCAGTTCTGTGTATAAGCTGCTTGGTATTAGCTAACTTTACGTGAAGTTCATAAGACAGCATTGCTAATTTTTTATCATGCCTTAAGTCACTTAGTATTTCTTGATGCAATAAGGTTATATAGTATGTACAAAATAAATTGGATATATGATTGCTTAGCTAATTCATATGGTATTCTACATGTATAATATATGCCTAGGTTAGATGCTATATGTTTTGACAACCAAGGTTTATGCATGAGAACCAATGCATATCTGATGTGGTTTGTTGTGTAAGATTAATATGTGTTATTTCTATGCCTAGTATTGAGAAGTTGTTCACATTAGGATGTGTATATTTTCTCAAGTTACTTATAAACTATTATAGCAGTAATATTGACTTTTTCACTACTTTAGACATACTGATCCATCGGCATGAAAATCTTTTAATTTTCTGATATATTCTTCAGCTGCTTCTGCTTACAATAGAATATCTACACATAGCTTCTGGAAACCTCTCCTCCCAGTTGATTTTTGCTTCACATGATGGGTTTTCCAAAGTCTTCTTCCCAGTACAGTTTCAAGAGTGACTTCCAATTCCAGATCACCTCATTTCATCCGAAGTTTCAAATGGTTCCAATCAGGACTTCAGTTAAGGACTGAACTTTCTACCTACACATAGATTGCATAACAAAGCGAAAAGCTAACTTTGTTAGCTCTACTCAATTTATCTAATGTTCTACCCTGCCCCATCTTCACAGCTTATATATTATTTTGTTACCCTAATTCAGCAGTAAGAAGTTGATGGGAGTGGTCTTCCCTTTCACTTAGGTGTGGGTGTCTAGTTATGATTATTGTAAAAAGTATAGATTTTCATTTTAAGGGATAATTTGGAAATGGACAGGTAGGAAACTATTAAGTTCTAATTATAGTTCTCTAATTAGAGAACTTAGTCTCAAGTATTTCTTATTTTCCTTTCCTTTTCTCTCTTTCTTAGTTAAAATGAAGAAGATTGTAAAGAAAACAGAAGAATTGAGTAATATTATAATAAATTTTATATATATATATGGGAATGGAATACTTAATTTATCCTTAAACAAAACAATTTATAGCCAAAATCATACATTTATAAAAATCTTTATATTTTGATCAAGAATTGTAATTATAATTTGAAACATTGGTACAGAATTTATATATTGATAAAGGCTTAACTTATATTGGCATAATGTTTTGAACACTGATAAAACATTTAAAATTAATTTTGGTAATCTTAGATAGGCATTGTGCCTAAGCAATTTATTAAAGAAGACAAGAGTTAGACCCAGTCCTTCTAACAGCTGCTAGGAATATAAGTTAAATCAGACACTAAACTCATAATAATGTTAGATTCTGATTAAATACAATATATATTTTTGTAATATATATATTAATATATATATATGCATAAATACAAACATACATGCATACATACATACATACTTACATATTTACATACTTATATGATCTCTAAAAACATCAGAGACCCTTGGCATATGACATTTAAAATTATTTCATTATTAATAGACCTTTGACTAGGAGACATGTGCGATCCTGAAAGTACCCCCATCTAACTTCAAAGGAAATATTGAGTATCATTACCTTCATTTGGTATTGTATCAATTGTGGCATGCTAGTCATTTGATAAAATATACTCTAATTTCATCTACAGACAACATTCTGTGCAAAAAATTCCAACCGAATATGAGATAGTCAAATGCTAATCTCTGCCATGACAAGCTAAGCTAGTCCTTCATAATTCTTGCTTCACTTAAGGCCTGACAGATGGCTCTGGGACAGAATGTTGAAGACAGGTACTCTAACATTATACACAATATCAGGGACTTCCCAGGCAGCCAGCTGTTTCTACAAATTATATAAGTTTAGGAAGCTAAATTACTGTGCTTCCTACACATTCGGGTAATGTTAAATTAAGTCTCAGACCTCTGATGAAGTTGATAATTAGTTTTAGTCTCATAATTGACCTTGCTTTGTTTAACATTAAAGAAGATGTTCTAGATATGAAAGAATGGCTTTCAGATAGTATTTCAAGTTAAAATCAAACCTTATTGAGACATAGAACTGTACACTCTTTAAGTTAGTATAAATGATAGAATAATTTATCTTAATAGACAAATATGACAGACTAGATGATATAAGTATATATCATACCATACAATATAAATAATTATTACAATTATGTTCAATGTATATCTGAGTGAAGACAGCCTTATCATTGAACAAATAGGGAAAAATATAGCTGCTTATATTATGAATGCTAATTATGTTGTCAAAAATAAACCTGCCTACATTAGAGGATCTGCACATAGATTCTGGAAATCTGCTTCCATTTGGCTCTTATTGTTAAATAAAGAAATCAACAGCCAGTAGCTGTAGAGGAGAGATGGAATTGGGATTTTAGTATTTCCTTCATTTGGCACTGGGTTCCAACAGGAAGGCGATCCACCATGCCAAGAGGGAGATGAGGAGTGATGCTTTGCCTGAGAAGAGCAAAGGTCAGACATGCATTTGCACCATGTAAAGGAGCTGAGAAGGCAAGGGCTAGTTGGATAGAGGGCTATCCAACTGGCTCTAGAACAACTAAATAGGATGTAGAATTTAGTCAGTAATAATATGTAATTATTGATGAGAGGTGGATTAACTGCATGTAGGTTATACAGTAGCCCAGGTATTTAGGTTTTTAAGGCATATTAACATATAAATGTAGTATCTCTTTCCTTCTGAACCAAAATAATTGAGCCAGGATTTGAACCTACCATGGGAACTTATTTATTAATATTCATTTCCACACCTTATATATATTTTCTTATCATCAGGAAATACCTATTTTTGACATCTTCGTTTCAAAATTTAAAACATTTTTTTCTTTAGTTGTCTTATTACTCTATCTAGAATGTCAATTATTCTACTGAACAAATATGATGGTAGTAGGTATCCTTGTATTTTCCCTGATTTTAGTAGTGTTGATTTAATTTTCTACATTCAATTTGATGTTGGCTATTGGTTTGGTGTATATTGCTTTTTTTATGTTTAGGTGTGAGTCTTATATTCCTGATCTCTCTAAGCCTTTTAACAAGAAGAAATATTGTATATTTGTCAAAGGCATTCACAACATCTAATTAGATGATCATGTTGTTTTTGTATCAGTTTGTATATCTGATGAATTTATTGATAGATTTTTGTTGATTGAACCAACACTGCATCACTGGGATGAACCATACCTTATCATACTCGATGATTGTTTTGATGCATTTCTGGATTTGGTTTGTATTTTTTTTCTTTAATTATGTTTTACTGTCCAGATTTTATCTTGCTCCCAGTCCATTCTCTGACTGTTCCATATCCCACACTTCCTCCCTACCCAGCCAAGCTCACGTGAACCTGCTACTCTTTGGGACTACAGGTCTTTGAATTTTAGGTGTATCTTCTCTGACTGAACCCAGACCAGACAGTCCTCAGCTGTACACGTGTTGGGGGCCTCAGTGTCTGCTGTATGTTGCCTAGTTGGTGGCTCATTGTCTGAGAGATCACAGGGGTCCAGGGTAGAGTGCTGGTCTTCCTATAAGACTGTTCTAGTGAGCTTCTTCCAGCTTTTTCCTAATTCAACCAGAGGTGTCACATGCTTCTGACCATTGATATTTACATCTGACACTTTCAGCTGCTTTTTGGTCCTTTGAGAGAGTAGTCATGATAGGCCACTAGGAAAGAGCCTCTAACTCATTGGCACTGGGGAAAATTTTATAAACAGAACTCCAATGGGTCAAGTTCTAAGATCAAGAGTTGATAAATGTGACCTCATGAAACTGGAAAGCTTCTGTAATACAAATGACATAGCCAATAGAACAAATCAGCACCCTACAGATTGGTAAAAAAAAAATCTTTACTAGCCCCACATTCAATAGAGGACTAGTATCCAAAGTAAAAAACTCAAAAGGTAAGCACCAAGAAACTCAACAACTCAATAAAAAATTGGGTACAGAAATAAACAGAGAATTCACAACAGAGAAATCTCAGTTGGGTGATAATAACTTAATGAAATATTCAAAGTTCTTAGTGATCAGAGAAATGCAAATCAAAATGACCCTGAGATTCCACTTTACATCAATCAGCAAGGATAAGAACAAAAACTCAAGTGACAGGATATTTTGAGAAAGAAGAAAATTTTGTGATTGCTAGTGGGGTTGCAAACTTGTACAACCTCTCTGGAAATCAATCTAATGTTTCCCTAGAGAACTGGGAATAGATCTACTTGAAGAATCAAATATAGCACTCTTGGGCATATATTCAAAGGATGTTGCACTATGCCACAAGAGAACATATCTACTATGTTTATAGCAGCTGTATTTGTGATAGCCAGAAGCTAGAAACAACAGAGATGTCCTACAACAGAAGAATGGAAATAGGAAATGTCATTCATTTTCACAATGGAATACTATTCAGTTATTAAGAAAGAAGACAGCCTAAGTTATGCAGGCAAATGGATGGAATTAGAAAATATCATCCTGAGTGAAGCAACTCAGTCTCAAGAGAACATTGAACATATGTACTCACTAACAAGTAGTTTGTGAGTGTTTTAAACAGTAGCATCAATATTTAGAGGAGAAATTGGTTTGAAATTACCCTTCTTTGTAGATTTTTGTGTAGTTTAGGTTACAGAGAAATATTGTCCTCATAGGATGTGTTTGCCAATGATCTTTCTGTATCTGTTTTGTGAAATCATTTGAGGAATATTGGTATTAGTACTTCTATGGCAGAATGGCAGAATATTCCACCAAAACTATCTTGCAATGGATGTTTAATCATTTTGAAACTTTGAAGCAATGCTTCTATTTGCACACAGTCTATAAATGCCATTTTATAAGGTACATGGCCTTCATATAACTTTGGAAAGTGGTATCTGTCCAGATAATTAGTTATTTCATTATACATTTCCCTGTATTGTGGAATGTAGCCTTTAAATTAAAACACAATGATTCTGGGAATTTATTCCATGAACATTTTTAGGTACACATTTCATTTATTGATTAGCTTTTTTGTATGTTGGCTTTTTGTCTTAAAATTAATCTGGTGAAGGATTTCTATCTTATTCACTGTCTCAGAGAACCAGCCCTACATTTCAATGATTCTTTCTATTGCTTTCTTTCTCTATGTTTGATTTCATCCCTGAATTTGATTATTTTATTCCTTCTGCTCCTTTGTGTGTGTGTTTCTTTCTTCTTCTTCTTTGCCCTATGTTTTTCAGATATACTTTTGAATTGCTAGTATGCAAACTTTCTAAGTTTTTAATGGAGGCATTTAGTGCTTTGAATGACCCACTTAGAAGTGCTTTCATTGTGTCCTATTAATATGGGAAAGTTGAGACTTCATTCTTTTAATTTTTAAATGTCTTTTATTCATTTATTTCTTTCCTACCCAGAGATCATTGAGTATACAGTAGTTCAACTTCCATGAGTGTTTTGGACTTCTGGTCTTTCTGCTCTTGAGAATTCCAGCTTAAACCTGCTGTTGCATAATAAAATACAAGCTATTTGAAGTTTCTTTTGTATAGTGAGGCTTATTTGTGATCCACTACATGGACTATTTTGGAGAAAGTTCTATTTGGTGCTGAGAAGCAGGTATATTATTTAGTGTTTTGGTGAAACTTTTTGTAGATATTGGTTAGGCTCATTTGATTAATAAAAGCATTTAGTTTCATTATTCCTTCATTGAGTTTTCCTCTAGATGACCTGCTGATTGGTGAGGTTAAATCTTGAATTCTCCCACTAATAATGAATGGGGTTCTTTGTGCAGACCAATTTAGCAATATTTCTTGGACAACTGTGGGAACCCTTGTCTTTGGGACATTGAGATTCATAATTGGGAAAAATTAGGTAGATTTTTTTCTTTAATGAGGATGAAATATCCTTCCGTCTATCTGTAGATTAATTTTGCATGAAAATATGTTTTGTTAGATATTAGAATAGCTAATCCAGCTTGTTTCCAGAGTCTGCTTGCTTGGAAAATATTTGATCCAGTGTACATTTGCCTGGAAAACATTATTTCTAGCCCTTTACTCTGAGGTATTGTCTATTTTTATTCCAGAAGTGTGTTTCTTTTATGTAGCAGAGTCATAAGCCTGTTTTAGGATCCATTAATTTGTGTGTTTTTATTGGGAAATTGAATCAATGTTGTTCAGAGATAATAATGACCAGTGATTGTTAATTTCTATCATTTTCACATAGTTTCTCTCTTCCCCCCCCTCCCTACCCATCTCACTCTCTGAGGGTGTGGGTGTGCTTTTGTTTTCTGAGCTTTACATGTTTTGTTTTTGATGGTATAGAATTACTTATTGTCCCTCTCCTCTCTCCATGGGTGTAGTTTCCCTTAATGGAATGGAATTTTGCTTCTAGTATTTTCTGTAGAACAGAATTTGCGGACACATATTGTTTAATTTTGGATTTTTCTTGAAATATTTTGTTTTCTTCATTTATGGAGATTGAGAGTTTTGTTGTGTATAGTACTCTAGGTTGGCATCTGTAGTTTTTTAGAGGTTGCAATATATGTGTTCATACTCTTAAAGATTTAAGGGGCTATTTTGGGAATTTTGGTATAATTCTGATGAGTTTGCCTAGATGTTTTACCTTTCCACTCTAACTCCCCTCTCTTAATAATCTTTCTATGTTCTGTAGAATTAGTGATTTATTTCCTATGCAGTGGAAGGAATTTCATTTCAGATGCTGTTTAATTGGCGTTCAATAAGTTTGTTACATGTCTATAGGCATGTCTTTCATTTATTTGTGAAAGTTTTCTTCTATGATTTCATGGAAAATAATTTCTGTTCCTTGTCTAGAACTCTTCATGTTCATCTATTCCTATGATCTTTAACTTAATCCTTTTCATGGTATCCCAGATTTCTGGTATGTATCTGGTCAGGATATTTTAAATATAAGATATTCTTTCTTTGATGTATCCTATCATGTATCCTCAATGGTTAGTATTTACTGGAGGCAATTGCATGCAAAAATACTATCCAACTACTGAAGCAATGTGTTTCTATATCACAATGTATGCCTAATGAACTCATACACTTTATGAAATAGTACATTCTGTCATCCTTAAGCTGCAATCCTGTTTTACCGAGTTTTTGCCATTGTTGTCCCATGATTCTAAACAATTTTAAGTGTAGTATAATTTTTCCTAAGACAAAAGTATTTGCAGTATAGTTACTATTAATTGAAAAGTAGAAAGAAAATTTGAAATTTCTCTATGAACTAGACCTTCATCTTGCATTTCTGAAATTTCTGAACGTTTGCCTCATTGGCATAGAGCCTTAAAATGTGAGTATCATAGCAAAACGAAAGAGAAAATAAAGAAAAAGAAGCCTATGGAAAATTCCAATTAATCATTGAGACACAATTTAAGATCTTATTAGTACTTTCTGTAGATTGATAATAAATCATATGGGTGAGTTTTGCAGGTAAGCATAATGTCTCTCTTTGTGCTGTACCGTATATTCTTCATAGAAAGTAAATGACAAAGTTTTGGGTAGTAACTATGCTTTTAATATAACACTTTTTCAGCCTCTTATCAGCTCAAAGTTGTCAACATGGATGATATTGTTGGAGGTTGAATTTCAGCTGCTTTCACTGGCAGGTGAAGGTATTAGAATTGGTGCAGTGCTGTCATATTTACATGTGTAGTGTTTTTGATAATTAATCCAAAAGAATTCAACAAACTTTAAAAGGAAACAAATAAGAAAATATAATCATGATTCTCCCTTTAAAACAACTAAATCATGGTATGTTAGAATGGGAAATAGAATCCAAAAGTAATATCTTGTTGGAGACAATAGTGAGATAGGAATTGATTGCCTTGATTCTACTTGTCAGCAGGCAACTGTTTTGTTTACCAACTATCAGAAATAATTTCACCTGGGGTTACCTCACAGACAATGACCATTATTGCAAGTAGAGACTTTTTTTTTTTAATATATAAAGCACCTCAGGCAAAGGTAAAGCAAGCAAAGTGAGAATATCAATTTTAACTATGTTCAGCCTCCATTTTAAATTTCAGAATGTCTGTTAGTTATATAGGAGGTCACTACTGCTACATATCCAGTTCTATATGGAAATACACCGACTTCTGGAAAAACAGAACACCTGAAGGCAGTAAAGGATGTTTTTCCCCTTTTGCATATATAAACTCATGATCTCCAGGAAGTTTTCTGGCAGAAGGCAAGGAGTTGTGATTCCTGCTTTCCACACTTTAGTTTTATCAGGGACATGGAGGAGGATTGGCTGCCAATCAATAAATAGTTGCTTCCAGAAGGTGCAATTTTCATATAAAGTTTTGTGAGTCATTCCAATCTGAAGGAGAAACAAATGATGTGTTCTTCTCAGGTAAATGTGTGCATGGGTATGGGACATGATGACTGTTTTTACAGAAATAACCTCATTATTTTAACATCCAATCTTTCACTGTGCTAACTCACATTAACAGTAACAAAAATCTTTCATATTATTCTCTGTTTTAATTTTTCATAACAAGGTATACAACATATTATTTAATAAATATTTAATTTTATTACATATTAAATTATTTAATAAATGTATAGTACATAAATAATATATTGTATATTAAATTAAATTATAAATACATAATAAATCATTTATATAATAAGACTGAGAGCCTATTGCCATAGGTCTCAGCTTTTCTGCTGCTGCAACTCTTTAATACAATTCTCAGGTTGTATTGACACACACCGTATACTTATTTTCATTGCTGGTTCATAACCATATTGTTGCTACAGCTATGAATCATGCTATGAATTATGTAAATATCTTTGCTTTCTCGTGGCTTAGGAAACCACTGTTAGATCATTTAGGGAATTATGCCATTTGACCATGAAAAATGTCAATATCCACAGGTTAAGAAATGCTAGACTATTGGATTTTTGCAGAGAAGTCAAATATTCTGTCTCTCAGATCATAAGTCATCAAAAATTACTATTAGTTACTGATAACATAAAAATTCACATAGTTAACTAATCCTTTCTTGGGACAAATATAGAACTTAGCCAATAGATATGAAGGCAAATGGTTCATTTTAATTTCAGGGTCTATTGCGATTCATTGATGTGGCTATAGAGTTCTCTAAGGAGGAGTGGGAATGTCTCAATTCTGCTCAGAAGGCTTTGTACAGAGATGTCATGTTGGAGAATTACAATAACCTGGTTTCTGTGGGTAAGAATATCTATATTTCATAATTTCTACTTCACCTAAGAAATTACTAAAACTTCTTTTAATATTTGCATCTGGCCTTCACTAATAATAGGTATTGATTAGTGATATTTACAGTTAATATATTACGTACATTTTTCTTGATTTTACATTTGAACTTAGGATCATTCAATCTTAGTTACTTATTCTTAGGCAGATATTAGCATTAATATGTGAATCCACTTTGACTTCCACAGTTGTCTTTAATCAATGTGATAATTTTAAAAAGGTGTTCAGAATTTTAAACAGAGTTGAGCTAGGACGAGCCTAAAACATTTTAGAAAAAAGTGGCTATAAAAATCATTCATGCCGCCGGGCGGTGGTGGCGCACGCCTTTAATCCCAGCACTTGGGAGGCAGAGATAGGCGGATTTCTGAGTTCGAGGCCAGCCTGGTCTACAGAGTGAGTTCCAAGACTGCCAGAACTACACAGAGAAACCCTGTCTCGAAAAACCAAAAAAAAAAAATCATTCATGCATATTTTAACTCTCCTTCATGTTACATGTATGACACATTCCTATCCAAGTACCCAGATACATTCACTAGTATACTGTTATGTATATTTGAATATACAGGTGTTGCACTTTCAAAACCAGAGGTAATCATCTGTCTTGAAGAAAAAAAAGAGCCCTGGATTGTTGATCAAGAGAAGACAGTAGGACAAGAACAAGGTAATCTGAAAATAAATAATATGTGATGTGATAATTCTAAATCAAGGATCAATCTAGTCCTGAAATGTGGTTATTATTTTACCTTAAATCAATCTTACATACAGATTATTCCTAAGTGTTTCAGAGTAAGTAACAAAAAAATGTAAACCATGGCCGTTATTTGATTTTTGCCTTATATTATCTCAATAGTGGTAGTTTGAAATATAGTATGTAATATCTGTTTTACAAAGTAGAATAAGATTATTCTGTATTTTAATTGCTATCATTATTTTTCAGTTGCACGTATATGAGAAGTATATTTGAATTATTATTATTATTATTATTATTAAAGAATTTTATAAAATATATTTTGCTCATATTTTTCTTTCTTTTCTCTCCACCCCAAGACTATTTCCACTTCTAACACTAATTCAATATCTTAGTTTCTCTGTCTGTTTATGTTCTTCTCTCTCTCTCTCTCTCTCTCTCTCTCTCTCTCTCTCTCTCTCTCTTTCCCTCTGTCACAATCTTACTCTCAAAAGAAAAAAAAATGTGAAAGCCAAAATATGTATTTAAACATAGAATTAGATTTGTACTGATAACTCTTTGTGAAGATAATCCATGAAATATAATTAATAGAACTAATATTACATCATAGATTAAAACTTATTTTCCTGCTCCAAGAAATTATGAACTTTGGATTGGTACTTATATCGTGGGACATTTTCTACACTCTTTCTCCTTTTTAAAGCTGGGGTCTTATCTCACTGAGCATGTCCTGGTCTGTTGAATGTTAACATATTCTCAGTGAGTTTATATAGATAGTAACCTTGTAGTGTCAGTGAATGCTATTTAGCATCATTAATTACATCTGGCCTATACAATTCTTTTGTCTTATGTTTTGTGTTGGTCCATGAGCATTGATAGGAGGGGTGTGAAAAAATAAGTACATAAGACTGAATTCTCCAACGTCTCTCAGTTTCTTCATTTTTCAAGTTGTTAAGCTTTTTTTTCCATGTTAAGCTTTTTTATTGAAGATTGACTGATGCAAAGACCTACTGGAAAGCAATATATTTCTAGGAGTCATATTGTTGTGATTTTTATTTGTAGGATTATTCATATATTTCAATACAGGGCCCAGGACCTGTTTAGTCTTAGATTATTGGCCTCATAAACAGTTTCAATTATGGGTATTAATTTAAAAATCCACCATACTGTCAATAAACCTGTAGTAAATACTGTCAATGCATTTATGGAATAATTTGTACCAGTACGCATATCTTATATGAATATCAACTTCGACATCACAAAATCGATTAATGATAAAGAATAATAATTAATTTTGTCCTCCTAGAGAAAAGTAGCACCTGAAAATACTATGAATACAAGTCAGTAAGAAAGAAATATCTGGTTTAATATTCTACTAAATATTTCTTATGCTTTATGTATATACTTTCTCTGACAGTAGACACCCTCAGATTTGAATGAAAATAAATATGTTTGGAATTACTGTGATATTTCAGTGGAATATAACTCAAAAACTTACAACTCACTGCTTGTAGTATTTGCAATGTGTACAGACATGTGATATGTAGCTTTTCATTGACCATTGTAATTTGTGGCAATGGCATTTAAACTGTCTTTCATAAGCACATATGTTAGGAAGCTTGTGTGACAGTAGTTGTCCATATGGCATTCATAGATGCTTATTAAAAGTTGTGAACCAGAGAAATAGTACAGAATTTAGAGCTGGTTGCATTTTAACATATGAATTGAGTTCAATTTCCAGAAGCCAACTAGTGGAAAACTATACTCTAAAGGATTTGCTGACTACATTTATACCTATGCATACAACACACAAACACACACACACACACACACACACACACACACACACACACACACACATATATATATATATATATATATATATATAATTTTATATTTGTAAAACTTTAAAATTGGACCTAGTATGTTACTACTCTTCTTTATGTTTCCTCTCCTCTATTGTATGCACCATCTCATGGTGTAGTCTTGAGCATATTTCTTTTGTCTTCTGTGAAAAGCAAACAAGTATATTCAGGTCCCTAACTAGCTACACAGATATTCTAAATATAACAGATATAGCCATATCTTAAAAAGCTAAATTAGCCCATGAAATTAAGCTTGCATTGGTTGTTTTCTTACAGTTCCGCATTCATATTGATTGTTCCTATCTTCATCCATTTATCTAAAAATTCCTTAAAACAAAAAGTAATGAAAAATTTCAATGAATTTAAAAACTCTTTAATTTTTTATTTCTTCCTTGACTTAATGGACATTGAATTAAGAATTATTCTGTTTTTCTGTTTTTGAAACCTAGCATTAATTCATGGTGCTATAAAAATATACAAGGGCTTATTTCAGTTTTCTTATATTTAATGATGCATAATATGTGACAAAGTATATGGTCAATTTTGGGGAAGGTCATTGAACTGCTAAGAAGAATATACTTTATTTTGTGTTCGGGTGAAATGTTCTGTACAAGTCTGTTAGGTCCCTGTGATTCATAATGTCTGTTAATTTGTTTTCCTTATGTGTCTATTGCTGAGAGAAGGGTGTTGGAAACTCCCACTATTATTGTGTTGTGTTCATTGTATGTTTGGAGCTTAGTAATGGTTCTTTTATGAATGAGGGTTCATTTGTGGTGTAAAAGTTCAGAATTGAGACTTCACCTGGTAGATTACTCCTGTTATACATATAAAGTGTTCCCCATCTGTTCTGATCATTTTGCTTGAATATCTCTTTAATTAGATATAGGAATGGCTACTCCAGTTTGTTTCTTGTGTTTATTTGCTTAGAACAACTTTTTATCAAGAACTATCCTCTAATGTAATGGTTGTCTTTGTTCCTGAGTTTTGTTTGTTTGTTTTTTATTTTAAACAACAAAATGATGGATCCTGGACACATATCCATACATTTTGTCTGTTGATTTTTTTTAAATTGGGAAATTCCATCCATTTATATTGACAGATATTAGTGAGGAATTATTTTTAATATCTGTCTTTTTTATATAGGTTTGCAATATGTATGTGTGTGCTTACGTATGTCTGTGTGTTTGTTTTAATCTTATTTTGCTTTTCCTGGTGTGAATTATTTATTTCTTGGCTTTCTTGGGGGGTGTATTTACCCTTCTAGTGCTTGAGTTACACTCACACTATTATTTATAGTGTTGGATTAATAGAAATTTTTATTGTATTTGCTTTGCTTATGAATTTTGCTGGCTATTTCTTCGATGGTAAGTTAATGTTTGGGGGTATATAGGTTCTTCTCTGATATCTGCAGTATCATATGTTTAGGCTCTTCCAGCTTTTAGATTATTGGTTGAGAAGTCCGGTGTAATTGTGGTCAGTTCGTCTTTATATGTCTTTTAGCCTTTTTCTCTGGCAGCATTTTGTATTCTTCCTTTTGTAAAGTACGTTTAGTCTTTTGGATATTATACTAGGAGGATTTAATTTTGGATCCAATCTATTTGGTGTTCTGTAAACTTCATGTGTATTTAAACTATATCTTTCGTTAGAATAGAAAGTTTTTCTTTCATTATTTTGTAGTAAATATTTTCTCAGACTTTAAGCTGGGAATTGTCTCTTTCTTCTACTCATATTTTTTTGAGGTTTGGGCTTTTCATACTTTTCCAAATTTTCTGAAAATATGGTGTTAGTAATATTTTAGACTTGGAATTTTCTTTATCCAATTTGTCTTCTTCTATCACATATTCTACATCTGAGATTTTCTCTTGCATATCTGTTATTTGCTTTGTGATACATGTATATAAAATACCTGTTCTCTTCCCTAGGTTAGCCAGTTTCAGTTTTGTTCATTGTTTCTATTTTTCTTGTAAGACTATGAACATGATTATTCATCCATTTTATCCATCTGATTGTATTTTCCTGTATTTCTTAGTGTTTATTTATTTTCTTTTTAAGGACATCTACAAATAGGATTGTATTTTCTAGTACTTTAAGGATTTATTCATTTTCTAAATAATCTCTATCATCTTCACCTCATGAAATTTAAGGCCATTTTCTTGCAAATAAGTTTTGCTAGTTTATACAGGGTTTTCTAATTTATGAAGTGTTTGTAAGTATGTACAGAATTACACAATAGTTATATTTTGTTTTCTTGTTTTGAAATAGTGCCCTGGGCATTGTTGAATATGTTCTTTCCATGGCTTTAGCCATCTGGTTGTTCCTGGTATTGGAATTCCTGGTAGTCACTGATGACTGCAGTCTGTGGGATTTGAGGTAGAGTTGTGTTGCCACTTGTGGGAGCAGCATTCTAGAGTTACTGGCCGAGGAGTTACTGCCTCATGGCTTCAAACTTCTGTTTGCTCAGGAAATGAACTGTCCTCAAGAGATACAGACAAAGGTAGTGATTTCTGATGGCTACAAGAATCTGGGATCACAAGTAGCTATGTGTACTAGAAGATGCATCATGAGATGTATGGGGCAGATCTCTTCTGTTGTACTTGCCAGGGAACCTGTTTTGCAGAGGTTTAGGGAGTGGTGATTTCATATGATTGGGCTGGTTGGCAGCTGGTATCCAAAGATACAGACAGAGCTGTCTACCAAAGAATGATGTGTAGATCAGAGATTCATTAATGTATTTCAAGCAAAGTGTTTGACTTTTTAAATATTACTTTCAGAATATCATACTTTAATTTGAAATATACTTTTATATATGAGTATAGTATAAAAGTTGATTTAATTAAAATATGATATTTAACATGACTAGAATTTCTCAGGATTACAAGGAATTTCTCTGTCAGTGATTTTTCTATATGATTTGAGAACAGTTTTAAATCTTCATGTCTCATGTGCCTCACATGATTTTTGATTAATACACTTAGGATTTTATTATGTTTCTTTCTTAAAAATAATCTTTGTGATGTTAAAACTACTAATTAATCTTTGACTAGGTTTCATTTCTTAAATGACTATTGTAGTTCTTTATTTCTGTCATTGTTTTCTTCAAGTTATTTGAAAGATGATTTGTGTCCATATTAATAATTGAGTGTCAAAATGAAGAGGAAAAATTGCTCTAGAGTGATAGTTAAAAAAATATTGCTTCAAGTACTTTAATATTTTGAATAATTGCTGATGATTTTTGTATATATTTGAAAATTTTTCATGAAATGGGTTTTAAAATTAGAGAGGGATAATATAAAGAATATTAAAGGAATTATTTTCAAGGATCTAACATGTGATAAATTCTTGAATTTCTATTCATGTATATTTCCATATTTTTCAGGCCATAAAGGAGAAGGCACCCAGAGCGCCAGAGTATTTACCCAGTCACCAAATATTCAAGCTCACCAAAGCATCCATAAAAGAGGCAAACCTTGCAATTATAATGAATGTGGAAATTCAGTCAACTGTTCCTCAAGGCTTAAAGTTCACCACAGAAACCATACTGGAAACAAACCTTACAAATGTAATGAATGTGGAAGTTCCTTCACACATTTCTCAAGTCTTAGAGTTCACCACAGAATCCATACAGGAGACAAACCTTACAAATGTAATAAGTGTGGTAAATCATTTACAAATTTCTCAAATTTTCAAGTTCACTACAGAATTCATACTGGTGAGAAACCTTACAAATGTAATGAATGTGGGAAATCCTTTAAACAGTCCTCAGATCTTAAACTTCACTATAGAATCCATACTGGAGACAAACCTTACAAATGTAGTGAATGTGGGAAATCTTTCAGCCAATCCTCAAGTCTTAGAGTTCACCTAAGAATCCATAGAGGAGACAAATCTTACAAATGTTATAAGTGTGGTAAATCATTTACACAGTACTCACATTTTCAAGTTCACTACAGAATCCATACTGGGGAGAAACCTTACAAATGTAATGAATGCGGGAAATCATTCAGCTGTTCCTCAAGTCTTAGAGTTCACCACATAATCCATACAGGAGACAAACCTTACAAATGTAATAAGTGTAGTAAGTCATTTACAGAGTCCAGACAACTTGATATTCACTACAGAATTCATACTGGTGAGAAACCTTACAAATGTAATGAATGTGGGAAATCCTTTAAACAATCCTCAGATCTTAAAATTCACTACAGAATCCATACTGGAGACAAGCCTTACAAATGTAGTAAGTGTGGTAAATCATTTACACAGTCCTCACAACTTAAGGTACACTACAGAATCCATACCGGTGAGAAACCTTACAGATGTAATGAATGTGGGAAATCCTTCACCCGTTCTTCAAGTCTTAAAGATCACCACAGAATCCATACAGGAGACAAACCTTACAAATGTAATAAGTGTGGTAAATCGTTTACAAATTTCTCAAATTTTCAAGTTCACTACAGAATTCATACTGGTGAGAAACCTTACAGTTGTAATGAATGTGGGAAATCCTTCACACATTTCTCAACTCTCAGAGTTCACCACCGAATTCATGTAGGAGACAAACCTTAGAAATACAATAACCATGGTAAATAATTTGCATGGTTCTCACATCTTCAAGGTTACTACAGAATCCATTCTAGAATTGAACACTACAAATATAATGTGGCAAATCTTTTATCTGATATTAATCTCTCTAAGGTCATCAAAGTACCCATACTGGAAAGCAATCTTATAGGTGTAATGAATGCAGGTAATCCTATTCCTTACCCTCAAATTTTCAGTCTCAGCATAGAATCCATACAGGAGACAAACCTGAAAAATGTGGTAGCAGTGGTCATTTATTTCCAAAGTCCTCAACTCTTTAGCTTTATCACTAGAATCCATCCTGGTGACAAACCTTTCAAATATAGTGAATGTTGCAAATCCTTTACTCTGTATTCAAAAATTCATGGTAACCACAGAATCTGTATTGAAAATAAATCATTACCAATGTAAAGAATGTGGAAAATCCTACACTCAGAAATCATATTTGCCAACCAAATTTAGCATTCATACCAGAGTCAAACTTTACAAGTGTCAAGACTATGGCAAATCATGTATCACAAGCTCAATCCTTAGACCATAAACAAGATCCATGCAAGAGACTAAGATGATAGGTAATTAAACTTATAGTACTCATACAGAATTCTGTTATTTACAAGTAGAATTGTATTCATAAGTATTTAAATAATGGTGAAACCTTACTCATTATCAGGGAACTACCAAAGAAAAGACCTACATTTCATTAGGAATTCCAAACATTTTACTTTAAAACAGCTTATATTCATATTAAGTATTTTTTGGAAAAAATGAGAATAAATGTTCACCCAGTAGTAATATGACATCATTAATTAATAATCATATAGAATTTCTGTTCTAACAAATTAAAGAAATAGTATTTAAAAATGCAAGGATTTAATCAAGGAAAATTTTAATTACTATCCTAATTAAAATCAGTTCATTGTGTTCTGTATATTATAGTAGGGTAGAATATTGACATTTGTGAGATAAATTTTATGTGTAGGTTATTGTGTTGTTAGTGTTTGAACTTTTCATAGGCTATATATTATAAGTACTTTTAAAACTCAAACTAATCCCTTCTTTGTCATAATAACCAATAAATATATTACAACTGCCTTCTATAAATCCAGCCTTGGTTTGATTAGTGTTCATTTTACTTTATTCTGGGATGGTACCATTCTTATTCTACATTTACTCATTGATAAAACCAACAGAATCATGTCTCTAAAAATTAATTTAATTACTTTAGAAATGCCAAGACAGAAATTAAGAATTGTATATATCATAAGCAGAGAAAACCTGAAGTTTTCTCAGTGTTTGTGGTGTGTGTGTGTGTTTTATGGTTAATATCACTGTCATTTCACGGAACATAACTTCAAGTATATGAAAAAGTACCAAGTTGACCCATTGTTGGGTGATAAGATTGAGAAATTTAGAGAAAAAATTCTCCGGCACACATTTTGATATTCATTGTATGTGCTGAACATAGTCCACTATA
The DNA here is from genome assembly GCF_004785775.1 of Grammomys surdaster. Lineage (NCBI taxonomy): Eukaryota > Metazoa > Chordata > Mammalia > Rodentia > Muridae > Grammomys > Grammomys surdaster. The sequence continues at coordinate 286,072 of NW_021619321.1, read as the reverse complement.
CAATTATCCCACATAAAAGTTATATTCAAAACATTTCTTCCTAGAGAAGTATTTTGACACAAGAGTCAGATCTATTATTGGAAACATGTAGAAAATGACAATTTTAGAACAAATTTCTTTTTAAACAAGAAAGAAATACTTTGAATCTTTTAATTGAATAGTAATATTTTCATTAAGGGTGAAAATTGCAGGTGAAGTAAGTATTGATTATTATATCAGTAAGACTTCATAAATAACTTTTTATAAATATAGACAAAAAGAAGTTCATCAAAAATGTAAGCTATACTTAAGGATGAAAATTGCCTGTGCAGTAATTACTAATTTTTTCCCCTTACCCCATCCCCCACCAACCCAGGAACTCCCCATCCTCTTACCCCTCCTCCTTCTTCTCCTTGGATGTAACCCCTTCCTACCCTCCCCACTCCCACTTCCCCACCCTCAAAATTCCCACCCCCTGGGGCGTCCAGCCTTCATGAGATCAAGGATCTCATCTTCCACCTGTGCCCTGCAGGGCCCTCCACTCTTACATATTCAGCTGAAGCCCTGTATCCCTCCATAAGTGCTCCCAGGCTGGTGGTTAGGACCCTGGGAGCTGGGGTTGGTTGGTATTGTTGCTCTCCTCATGGTGCCACAAACCCTTTCAGCATCTTCAGTCCTGACTCTAACTCCTCCATTGAGAACCTCATGATCAGTTCAATGGCTAGTTGTGAGCATCTGCCTCTGAATACGTCAGACTCTTGAAGGCCTCTGAGGAGACATCCATATCAGCCCCTTATCAGCATGCACTTCCTGAATTCCACATCAGCATCTACCTTTGGTGACTGCACATGGGATGGATACTCAGGTGGAAAGGTCTTCAAATGGCCCCTCCTTCAGTTTCTGTCCCTCACTTTGTCTCCATATTTGCTCCCTTGAGTATTTTGTTGCTCCTTCTAAGAAGAACTGAATCACCTCCACTTGGTCTTCCCTTTTTATGAGCTTCATGTGGCCTGTGAGTTGCATCTTGGGCATTTCAAGGTTCTGGGCTAATATCCTCTAATCAGTGAGAGAATACCATGTGTGTTCTTTTGTGATTGGCATGCTTCACTCAGAATGATAATTTCTAGTTCCATCCATTTACCTAGGAACCTCTCGAATTCATTGTTTTTAATTGCTGAGTAATAATCCATTGTATAAATATACCACATTTTTTGAATCCATTCCTCAGGTGAAGGAAATCTGGGTTCTTTCCAGCTCCTGGCTATTATAAATAAAGCTGCTATGAACATACTTGAGCATATGTCCTTGTTATATGTTTGAGCATCTTCTGGGTATATGCCTAGGAGTGGTATAGCTGGATCCTCAGGTAATGCTATGTCCAATTTTCTGAGGAACCGCCAGATTGATTTCCAAAGTGGTTGCACCTTCTTGCAGTCCCACCAACAATGGAGGAGCATTCCTCTTTCTCCACACCCTCGCCAGCATCTACTATCACCTGAGTTTTTAATCTTAGCCATTCTGACTGGTGTGAGATGGAATCTCAGAGTTGTTTTGATTTGCATTTCCCTGATGACTAAGGACACTGAACATTTCTTTAGGTGCTTCTCGGCCATTCGAGTTTCTTCCATTGAAAATTCTTTGTTAAGCTCTATACCCAATTTTTTAATAGGGTAATTTGGTTGTCTGGAGTCTACTTTCTTGAGTTCTTTGTATATATTGGATATTAGCCCTCTATCAGATGTAGGATTGGTAAAGATCTTTTCCCAATTTGTTGGTTGTCGTTTTGTCCTATTGACAGTGTCCTTTGCCTTACAGAAACTTTGCAATTTTATGAAGTCCCATTTGTCAATTCTTGATCTTAGAGCTTATGCCTTTGGTGTTCTGTTCAGGAACTTTTCCCCTGTGCCCAAGTATTCGAGGGTCTTCCCCATCTTCTCTTCTATTAGTTTCAGTGTATATGGTTTTATGTGGAGGACAATTGCCAGCCCAGATTACTATGCCCAGCAAAACTCTCAATTACTATAGATGGTGAAACCAAGATATTCCATGACAAAACCAAATTTGCACAATATCTTCCCACAAACCCAGCACTTCAAAGGATAATTGATGGAAAACGCCAACACAAGGAGGGAAACTACAACCTAGAAAAAGCAAGGAAGTAATCTTCCAACAACCCCAAAAGAAGATAACTATACAAACATAACTTTACCTCTAATAACAAAAATAACAGGAAGCCACAATCATTTTTCCTTAATATCTCTTAACATCAATGGTCTCAATTCCCCAATAAAAAGACGCAGACTATCAGACTGGATACACAAACAAGACCCAGAATTTTGCTGCATACAAGAAACGCACCTCAGTGACAAAGACAGACACTACCTCAGAATAAAAGGGTGGAAAACAATTTTCCAAGCCAATGGTCCCAAGAAACAAGCTGGAGTAGCCATTCTAATATCAAATAAAATCGACTTTCATCCAAAATTAATCAAAAAAGATAAGGAAGGACTCTTCATACTCATCAAAGGAAAAATCTACCAAGGTAAGTACTAATTTATTATATCATTAAGTCTTTATAAATAATATTTTATGAATATAGACAAAAAGAAGTTTATCAAAAATATAAACTGTACTTAGAATTGTGTCTTTCACAATTCCATCCAGAGAGTTTTTGGAACTCCAGGAGAGAACTGTCTTGAAAAATAGCTGTCTAAAATCTGTCTCCAGCAGAACATAGGAAATCAGCCTATAATTCATGATTTGATGTTGAGTAATTCATTCATTATTGCCAGATAACTCTTGCTCAAATTGCCTCTGCAAGCCGAGGCTTCAGTAATTTCCTTACATCCTAAATCCTGTGTCCTTCCTTGTCCCCCCTCATATTTTTCTTTTATCAGATGTACATTTAGGGAAGATCATTTCCAAATCTGTTGGCTGTTGTTTTGTCCTATTGCCAGTGTTCTTTACCTTAGACAAGAATTCATTACACTTTCCTTATGTCTCCTTTGTGTTGGGTAGATTTGAACAACAAATCTACCAATCTACTCAGTCATTGTTGTTCTATTAAGAAGTTGTGTCCTGTATAACTGTATAACAGTATAACTGCATTCAAGGCAATCACATAATTTCACTTCTATTAGACTTAGTGTGTTTAATTTTACATTGAGATTTTGATCTATTTCGAATACAGTTTTATACAGGGTGATAAATATCAATCTATTTAATTCTTCATATTTAGATATCCTGTTAGATCATAACAGTTTAAAGAATATGCTCTCTGAATTTTCCTTTTAATCATACTTTATGTATTATAAGTTTGATAGTGTTGTGTGTTTGTTTTTATTAAATTCTTGAAAACTTTAAATTTCTTTCATTATTTCTTTCCTGAACAAGTGATAATTGGGTACAGAACTGTTCAGTTACCATGATATTGTAATGATTTTGTGGTTGTTGAATTTGTAGCTATAATCCATAGAAGTCTGACAAGATTCAAGGAATTATTTTAACTTGAAGCTTTAGTTGTAAACTACCCTTTGGGCTATTTTGCAGAAAATATCTGAGGTGCTTAGAAGGAATATTTTTGGGGTTTGTGTGAAATGTGTTATAGATATATGAAGTTGTTTTGATATATAACCTGTTATCATTTCATTATTTCTCTGTTTAGTTTCTTTTTTGATGACCTATTTTTGGTGAAAATGAATCAATAAATTCTCTCTACATTAATTTAAGGGGATGGTGTGTGATTTAAGCCTTAGTAATGATTCAGTTATGAATGTGGGAGCTTGAGTACAGGGCATTATTTTCAGATATCATCTCGGTGGATTTTTGCTTTGATTAATTTTTGTTGAAATCTATTTTTATTATCTATTATAATGCCTGCTTGCGTTGCTTCTTAGTTATGTTTGCTTGGAAAAATTGACAGTCCTTAATTCTTAATATATAGTGAATATGTTTCTTGTTTGCAGCAGAATAATGGATCCTATTTTCAAATCAATTCTGTTTGCCTATGTCTTTTTATTGGTGAATAGATATTATTTGTACTATGATTATTAATAACCAATGACTTTTAATTTCTGTTGTGTTAATGTTGTTGATGTTAGTGTATGTGTGTGTGTGTGTGTATCCTGTGGAATTATTTATTTTTTCTGTGTTCTTGTTTATTTAACCTTCTTTCTTGGAGTTTTCCTACAAGTATTTTCTGTAGTATTGGATTAGTAGACAAATGTGCTATAATGTTGGCATTTTCTTGGAGTATGTTGTTCACTTCATTTACAGTGATTGAGAGTTTTGCATGTGAATAGTAGCATAAGTTGGCATCTTTGATTTCTTAGATGTAGCAAAACATTTGTCTAAGCCCTTCTAGTTTTTCAAGTCTTTTTATCAAAGTGAGGTGTGATTCTGATAGGTCAGCTTCTGTAGGTTACAAATCCTTTTCCCCTTGCAACCTTTCATATTCTTTCTTTGTTCTCTAAATTGTATGTTTTGAATATTATGTAGCAAGTGGATTTTCTTTCCTGGTCCAATTTAGTTGGCATTTTATAAGCTTCTTGTGTGTTTATATGCATGTCTTTCTTTAAACTGGAAAATTTTTTGTGTCTAATTTCAATGAAAATATTTTCTATTCTCTGGAGCTGGGACTCTTCACCTGCTTCTATTGCTCTTATTCTTAACTTAGGAGTTCGTACTATGCCACGTTTCCTACAAATTTTGTGTCAGGCCTTTTCTACATTCAATGTTTTTTGACTGATGTAAAAGTTTCTTCTATTGTATCTTAAAAACTTCAGATTGTCCCTTGAAATTCTTGTATTCTATTGGGGATGTTTATGTCTGATGTTCCTGTTCTTTTTCCTAAGTTTTCCAGTTCCAGTATTCACTCAAATTGTGATTTATTTATTTAGTCCATTTCGATTCACATGTCTTAAACAATTTTATTCATTTTATTCTTCTATGTAATTTTATTTTTCTGTGTTTTTTAAAAAAGTTTATTAGTTTCCTCTTTAAATTTCTCTGCTTCTTTGAGTATAGTTTATGTATTGCTTTGAGAGATTTATTAATTTCTAATATAAATACATCTCTAATCATTCCAAGTCTTGATTTAAGGCCATTTTCTTTGTGTTTGGTTATGTTAGATTATCCAGGTCTTGCTGTGTTGAGATACTTTTGCTCTGAAGGTGTCATCAAGTCTTGGTTCTTGTTTAGGCTCTTATAGGGTCTTTAGCCATCTAATTGTCCCTGAATGTTCCTTATGTATCAGTTATTTGGAAGACCTACCTAAGTATAGATGTTCACTGTGACATAGGCCTCCATGCACAGCCTTGGACAAGTTGTTTTTGGTATAGCACTCTGGATAGTATGGTGGGCTTTGTCTTTTTTTGGTAGGAGGGCCTGGATGATAATTATTATTCTGGACTAATAGTTGCCAGCAGAGCAGTGGACAGAAAATGGAGTGCCAGACAGAGCCTGCAACTAGCTCAGGGCTATTAGGCATGGTCCGGAGGATAGGTAGAAGTATAGGGAATATGTGATTTGACTTTATTGTTTCTTTTTCAGCAGTTTTGGATGTTCCTTGTTTGGCAGGCATGATGGAAGCCAGAAAATACAGTTACTAAACTGATTCTGATTTTTTTGATATTAAACATAGTAGCACTGGGAAAACTCAATGTATATGTTTCTATGTATTATGTTATCTTTTACGATAGAAATGTACCTGACAGTAATTTGTCCACTGTTTAATGGTATTCAACACTTAGAGAGTATATAAACTGTATTTTTAACAGCTCCCCAATTTTGAATTCTTTCTGATACTCTGTGTTCTCAATTACTATATTGATCATACATATTGCTATCTCTTTCTTGAGTATCATCTCTGTCTTGATGTCTTCAATTTGCAGAAATCCAATTGGTTCTCCATCATGAGTGGTGGTGTGGTACCTACCACCACATTCTATGTACTTCCATGCTGATAAATGTCCTCTGGATATAAAAAAATCTATTATGTCTCTCCTTTATTCACCCTCTTGTCCAGTACATTAGTATTCTATCCATCATTTCCTTATAGACTATAGTACTGTGTCAAATTATGTATCATAATTTAGAAGAGACAAAACTAAAAATCAAAATAAAATCAAATACATTCTTAGTTAAACCCTTTCTTGACAGGTTCTCATAGTGTAGAGCTGTTAACGTTGAACATGTCATATTGACTGGAAAGAATCCTGTGTATTGGTCTTTTCTGTATCAACCATAAAATGTCATACTAACATACTCATGTGCCTATTAACAGAGATAATGCCTCAATCTAAGTGATTATTCTCAGGTGTGTCATGTTGAAAACCAATCTCTGTTAGTTAATTTTGCTATTGCTTTGATGGAATACCATGACCAAATGCAACAAGAGGAGAAAAGTGTTTATTTCACTCACATTTCCATATACCAATTCATCTTGAAAAGCAATGAAGGCCATATTCATGACGGCAAGAACACAAAGATAAGAGCCAATACTAGGAGATGGTACAATGCTGCTTATTGGCCTGCTCAGACTGCTTTCCTTTTTAAGGCAGTACCAAAGCCCAGGGATTATAAGACCTCTAATTGCATGACTATCCCACATGCATCAAGAATTTTAAAAATGCCTTACAGGCTTGTGGACAGTCTAATGTTTTGGAAGCATTTTCTAAACTGAGGTTTTTCCTTTCAGGTAAATCTAGCTTGTGTAAAGTTGACTGAAGTCTAGCTAGGATAGTTGACACACCTTGACACACAAAAGCATCCCTTTCCAATTAAAAAATGGTGTTCTTGTTCATTTATCCCTAAGATGTCATGTTAATATTTATATCACAACATAAAATAAACTTTTAAAGTTACAGTCTTTACAAATCCAAACATATTAAAAGTCCAATGTCCCTGACATCTCCTCCCTTCTCTAAGTATAGAAGAGCTGTGGCAATTCTAGACTTGCAAAGGCAGGGATAGAGGCCTGACATACAGTATTTGAAGGGGACCTTGTAATGGCTCCAGTCCACCTGTGGTTGTCCAGTGAAGCATGAGGGCCATACCCATCCTGATGTCTTTTTCTTGGAGAGGAGATACCTTTGACATCAACCCCTATGCAGACAAGCTTGTCCCCCAGGTAACCCAGATAGATATTTTTATCTTTTATTTATATTCCCTTGCAGTGCTTAGCCTCGCAGCCTAAGCAAGAATTCTGATCACCTGACAGAGGGGGTTCTTGGTGGCCCCTCTCTGCTTGGTCTAGTGGCATAAGTCCCCCCTTTTAGGTTGGGTGCCCACTGAAGACTTAAAATCAGCCATAGGCCTATAATCAGCAATAGGCCTGTCATACATGTATAGTAACACCAAGTCTTGGGTCTCAGTGGAAAAACATCGAAACAGATGGCTATAAGCTAATGTAAACAGGCAGCTTTTGTGGAAATGTACAAGCCTCAGTAGTCATAGACCTTGTAAATAGGTAGCCTAGGCAGACAATACCAACTTAGATAAGGACAAGCAAGTCATAGGCAGAGTCATAGTGACTTGTCCCCTGAACATTCACCCAGCCGATACCCAGTTCTGATGATATCTGTATTCCTCGCAATCACCCACACTCCAATGTCATTCCCTTCCCCACATCCTGCCTTTCTCTGTTTGTAACCCCTGTGTGAATGAATTACAATTTGAGAAAAAATAAATTATAAAAAACAAAAAATTAAAAAAAATAAAATTCCAATGTCTTTTCATATCCAAAGACACTTAAATGTTCAAAGTCTTTCAATGATGGGCTGCTTTAAAAATCAAAGTTAAGCTACAAATTTTCTCACTGCATGAGTCACAATATAAACAAAGAAACATCAGCCTCCATAATTTGTACAATTATATGGAAAACATTCAATATCTTCTGGAATCTCTAAAGTGCTTAAGTCATTTCTCTGGCTCTTCATACCTACCTATTTCTTCTATACAGCAGTTAATTCCACTCCACTGATGCTGGGGTTCTTGGTAGGCATTCCATGTTACCGGCATTATTCAAGTTCTGGCATTTCTAGTTACAACTGTGTTGTACCTTCACCAAAAGTCTCACCTGAACTCCCTTCAGGGATTCCAACCCTGCCACAAATTACCAAGCCTCAGCTGCCCTACATGATCCTTTAATGTCCTCAAAATGAGTACTGTCTAGGTGAATAACACACTACCAAGTTCAGTGCCCAACATGAGTTACCCTCTTACCCACCTCTGGAAGAGAGATTTTCTGTTTTGACTTTGAAGTAATACTTCCCAGAACATTTCCCCTCAAAGATGCTAGTTTTTTATTCGTCAGAGTTGATTCTTCAGCTGCATTAAACACACACCACTAATTTGTCACTCCAAAGACCTGATAAAGTTTGTATTTCACTCTGAATCTTGACAAGCTAGGCCTCCATTGTCTATACTGTTCTCAATATTCTTACATTTAAAGCTCCTTCAGAATATCTCATTGAACTCTCAAAAGTTTTGCAGCTTTTCTAGCCCAAAGTATCAAAGCTCTTCCACAATCCTACCAAAAACAGTATGGCTAGGTCTCTCAGAGCATTATTCTGATGCTAACACCAAAATACTTATTTTCCAAGATTTTCTAGAGTAATAATACTTATGAAATGAGTATACTTGTATAGAAAGGGGTTTTATTGACATGGTATACAGGCTGATGTTCAGGTAATATAACAATCACTTGTTGTAAATAGAAAGTAAAAAAACACAGTAATTGGTGAGCTCAAAAGTATGGATGTATACACTGGAAAATTGAAGAGTTAATCTTTAGTAAAAGTGAAAGAATAGACATGATAGCAAGTTGAGGACACTCAGACAAAAAGCGTGCCTTCTTTCTCATACTTATGGAGGTTTCCAGCAGAAAGTGTGGCCCAGATTAAAGGTGTGTCTTCCCACAAAATCAGGTTAAAGGTATTTTTTTTCCTAGCTCGATTTTCCAGACTAGAAGTGGATTCAACTATACAACCCAAGTAAAGTATTTCCAAAGGAATGCCCTCAAAATCATGATTGTAGTTTTTTCCTGGTATTTCCCAATTATCCTGTTGTTGCAATGAAATTCAAGGCTGTGTGAATCAGAACAGTTCATGTTTATTAGGTCAGTTCTGGTCAATGATGGTCAATGATTGTGTTGATGGTCAATTATGGTCCCTTGTCATAGCTCTGTGATCTCAGGTTACAGTTTTAACTCTGGCAGGTTAGATTTCCTCAAAAAGCTTGTAAAATTACCCATGAATGCTGGTTGCCTATTATGAGCATTGCTTTCAAATTTACTACCAGAAATTTTTCTAACTGTAATTAGTTACTTTTATTTGCTTTGACATAAGTGTCCAAAATTATTCTTTTGCTTATGGAGTATGGACTCTATAAGAGTCCTGTTGAAAGGTATTCTGTGCTGTAACATGATAACTTTCCAAAGTCAACTGAATGAAAATATAACTCCAATATATTTGGAATGCTGGTAGTAATTTATTGAACTTTGTATTCATTATAAAAATCACTTTGAATCAATTTGTTGAATCATTTGTTATAGTGTACTGCTTTAATCACAGCACATGGGATGCATAGATATGTGGATTTCAGTGTCTGATGTTAGCCTGGTCTACAGAGCAAGATACAGTATTTCCAGGGGTACCTAAAGAAAAAAATCCCATGGAACACAATCAAATAGCATCAAACAAAAAAATTTCATCAATTGCTGAAATTATTGGATTTTTTTATGATGTGATAAGTAATCTAAGTAGTTCTTTTTGTAAACTGAATGCAATTGCTTTTTAGATATTTCTTTTATGTTGGCCAATTAGTTACATCAACCTCTTTATCAATCTATTTTTGATCACCCATAATAATATATTGTCAAAGTTTTTAAATGTAGTATAATTTTGTTTGGAGCTGTTCCTGATAATTGGCATCATTTTATTCTACGTTTTATAATTAACTCAGAAACATTTTCAGTATATGTCTGGTCTTACTTGGTTTTGAGCTAAGAACGAACCAATTCTATTCCTTCTCTTTGCAAAGTGTGTCCAGTAGGAAAATGAATTGAAGGAAAAATGAGCAAAATAACAGCAATTTTAGGACAAATTATATTCACATATGCATCTTATACTATGCAAGAATTAACTCTTTTTCTGCATCATGTTTTAGACAGCTTGGAATGTTTAAATTCGAATGTCTTTCTAAAGTTTGAAACAAATTACCTAACTCATGTGCACCTAATCCAATTGTAGGCCTCTCTCTGTTAATATCAGCCATTAATTTTTGAAAATTGTTAAGTGTTTTTATTGGTCCCTATGAACCTGTACCTTTTGTGGTTAATTTAATGTTGTTTGATATTAAAATCCAAATAACTAAGTGAATTTCCTCTTGTATTTTTCTCCTTTTGGAGCAGAGCAGAATTCTTTGTGTTACCTCAAACTTATTTTCTAAAACATGTTTTTCAGAATCAGCCAACAGATGCCATACATATAATGATAAATGAGAGACTGTGGGAATTGCTTATAAATTATTTTAATGTCTTTTGGACCAAATATTTACATAAATTTGACTATTTTTAACATGTGCTGTGAAAATATCTTCCATTTTTATCTCTTTAGTGGATGAATATTTTTCAGAGTAAGTATTGAGAAAGCAAAACTTTACCTATCCTGCTTTTGCAAGTGTATTGTGAAAAGAAATCTTCAAAGTCAGTCATTATTATAGGCTAGGATCTTCATAAGGAAGTTGCAAAAGGAAATACATGAAAATATATGTCCCTTTGTTTGAATTAACTGCTCTCATATCTTTTATTATCTTCTATTTTCTTGATTTATTTTTTACAACAAACAGAGGAATTCCATGGGACTTGTCGACTCTTCTAGATATTGAGCCTACAGCTATTCTTTTACTAGTTGTTCAAGTGCCTGAAATTTTGTTTTGATTAGGGGCACTGTTTTTGCTATACCAGTGAGTTGGGTAGAGATTTTTAGGGCAAGGATAAGTCAGCAGTATCCTCTATTTTAAATTTGGAAATTGGATACAATTGATGTCTTGTTTCTGGAACAGGAATATAGTTTGTGATTTTTCTCCATCACCATTATCAATAACTTCCCCAAAAGGAAGTACAGTATCAGACTTAATTTCCTCAATTGCTGTTCCTAGAATTTCAGGTATATTAATTTGCATACCCAAGTGTTGTGAAAGACAACTTTCCATAAATTTATGCTTATGCCAGTCATATAAGTCTTTAACTTCCTATTTCGTCTTTCAGCTCCCACATAGGTATTCCACTGGACACTTTGTCTTATTCCTGATAATTTAACAATTTCTATAAGATGTATATAAAACTTTGGAAGTAGTCAATTTGGATTCCAAGACTTTTGAGAAAGTATACTAACATCATCTCCTTTTTCTACTAAATTTTCTATGTGAACACAATTCATCTTATCATTAATTTGGAACTCTAATCTGTTTGTCTATCTATCTATCTAACTGTCTATCTATCTATCTGTCTATCTGTCTATCTATCTATCTATCTATCTATCTATCTATCTATCTATCTATCTATGTATCTATCTATCTATGTATCTATCTATCATCCTGGGACTCAGGCTGCTTCTGGGATCCTGAAATCCTGCTGCTCTGAGTCTAGTAGTTCCTCAGTTGCTCTGAGTGTGGTTGTTCCTCTGCTGCTCTGAGTGGAGTGGTTCCTATTTGTTGGTTCAGGGTATGATGTCTTCACAGGAGCAAACCAGCAAAATGCAGCCAAAAGTACCAAGTGAGGGAAGAGCGGGGAATGATATTCTGGATGTTTAAGGTTTGGGTGAATAATGGTTCCGGAGTGCCTCAGGCTTCTGGTTATAGCTCTGGGAGATAGAGTTGTGGGGAAGGTACTTACCCACTGCTCTGAGAACAGTGGTTCCTCTATCATGTTTCAGGACATGATGTCTGCATGGAAGCAGACCAGCTATGTTTAGTCCCTGATATTAAAGAGATTGCTTCAAGTTTCTCTCCTTTAATTTGATGTTGACTACTGGTTTGCTGTATATTGCTTTTACTATGTTTACGTATGGACCTTGAATTCCCAATCTTTCCAAAACTTTTAAGGTGAAGGAATGTTGAGATTTGTCAAATGCTTTTCCAGCATCTAATGAAATGATCATGTGGTTTTTTTCCTTGAGTTTGTTTATTCAGATGTTTACATTGATGGATTTTCTTATATTGAAGCATCCCTTCATACCTGGTATGAAGCCTACTTGACTGTAGTGAAGTACTGTATTGATGTGTTCTTTGATTCAGCTTGCATAATTTTATTGAGTCTTTTTGAATGGATGTTCTAAGGAAAATCGGTCTGAAGTTTTCTTTCTTTGTTGGCTCTTTGTGTAGTTTAGGTGTAAGAATAATTTTTCTTCCTAGAATGAATTAGATACTGTACTCAGAGTCTAGTTTTCTTTGTGTTCCTGTGATTCAAGAATTCTGTGATCCTGAAATCCTGTGTGTGTCAGAGTTACTAGGAGTCAACCCTAATCTAGGATCCTGAAATCCTGGTATAACCAAGTTCCTGATTTTTGTGATCCTGGGAATGTTAGAGCACTTGAGTAGAGCTTCTTCTGGGTGTTGAAGGACTGGGTGCATAGCTAGTGCCCAAAGTCTGATCAGGGAACTGGCTAAGACTGGAAGTAACCCATGTCAATGAACTAATGGGTCTTCCTATGTCAGTGGATCCTGCTGGTCACCGTCACTCCTGGGGTTGATGATGGACAGATATTATAGTCTCCTCACCTATCATCCTTGGCATGTCAGAGCCCTGAAGTTCTTTTTAAATTTTTTATTCCTTAGTACTGTTATCCCGGGAAGCTGTAGACACAGAGGTCCAAAGCATCATAATCATTCTGCAATCTTCTTTCTAAGGAGATCATCCATTAACAAAAACTCTCATTCTTAGAGTTATTATTTGATTATAGACTACTAGTTAAGAATTTATTTCAAATATGATTAATTTTCCATGAAAACAGCCAAAGCAAAATGACAGATAAGCTAAAGATATTAATCTGTAAAGCAAAATTCTGCAAAGCAGAATAAACACTTTGCCCCATCTCTCTTGTTACACAGTCCATTACAAGTACTACCCTCACTGCTTATTAGCTTACCTGAACAGAATTTGCCTGAAACCATTCATATTTTATAGCCAAGTGGTGGTTGGGTACGATGGATTCTCAAAGTGTTTTCACTGATTGATCACAGGGAACTGATTGGTAATCTTTCTCAATTTGACCGCTTTGGACCTGTCATGTCTACAAAGGCACTTGTGCCCCTCCTATTGGCCATCAAAATCTTGAAACAGTGGACTTTGAGAAAGTGGAATTCTTCCCAGAATGAAATTTAGAACTTTTTAAGAGTACTTTAACAATAGGAGAAACAATGCACAGGACTACACTTTAGCTAGCAGAATGCTAAGTTGTTTCTCAAGGCAATCATTGTGAGAAAACAGACATTTTCACTGTTCTGTCCTCATAGATATAGCAGCAGCTTATAATATCACCAGCCACCACCAGGTGTATGCATGTGTGTGTGGTGTGTGTGTTCAAATCATATGTATATATGATAGATAGATAGATAGATAGATAGATAGATAGATGATAGATAGATAGATAGATAGATGAGACAACAGGTGTATTCGATGCTGACATATGCTAGTAGATATCATCAAATCCCTATAGCTTGAATATAAATAGTTGTAAGCCACCAAACATGGGCATTACAGTCAAATTGTAGTCCTCCTGAAGATCAGCACGTGCAGTTAACCACTGAGCCCCTCTAACACTTTTTATTAGTTTTCTTTTTTTTAGTGTGAAACAAGATTTTACTAGATAATGTGGAACTCATTGTGCAGATATGCTGGCCTTAGACCCAGAAAGGTCTGCATTTCTCTGCTTTCCAAATGATGGGATTAAGAGTTTGTGCCAACATGCCTAGTTTACCAATCTTTAATATAGTTGAACATTTTATTTTGCTAGTGGTTTTAATTCATCTATCATATGAGTTCAGAAGATAGTATTATGTGAACGTCTATAAAAACTGACAATTCATTTGTAAAGATTTGAATATGCTCCACTGAGGGAATGGTACTATTAGGATGGGTGGCCCTGTTGAAGTAAGTGTGTCACTGATGGTGTGGGCATAAGACGGTAAGTCTAGCTGCCTGAAAGTCAGTCTTCCACTAGCAACTGTCAAATGAAGATACAGAACTCTCAGCTATGCCTGCATTACACCTGCCTAAATGCTACCCTACTCCTACTTTGATGATGATGGACTGAACCTCTGAACCTGTAAGCCAGCCCAACTAAATTGTGTTTCACAAGACTTGCCCTGATCATGGTGTCTGTTCACAGCTGTAAAACCCTAACTGAGATATAACTTTTCCCTGATTTTTATTTTCAGGAACAAAATCATATATAAATTCCAAAATACTACTATTTCATTGTAGACTTCCTTCTTCCTCCCTTCCTCCCTCCCTTCTTACCTGCCTCTACCCTCATCTGTGTGTGTATAGGCTAGAGGTTAATCTCAACAGGCACATATAATTTTTCTTTTACACTTTCACTTACTGTCTTGATTCAGCATAAGTAGGTCCCTCCAGTTGGGCAGAAGTAGGACCACAAGGAATCACTGCTATAGAAAGTTCTTATATATCTGACTTCTGGAGTTAGAATTCAGATCCTTCTAATAGCAGAATAAGTAGTTTGCCAATTGAGATTACCTCCAATCTTATTCCACATTTGTATAGTAAAAGGGCTATTCTTGTATTAAACAATACATATTTAAGTGTTGAATACTTGTCTGTCTTAAGAATTTAATAAACATTCCTGTATATGATATGATTATAGTATTAAATAAATGTGTTGCACAATAGGAAAATGTTACTTAATACAGATGTTTACACTATCCTCATTGTGAAAAATGTGTTGATTTTCTTATGAGATATTTTATATGTTATATAAATGTATTTTTTTTTTACTTTCAATTACTTGTACAAACCAGATATTTCATTTGTTATTTTATTTGCTTGATTGTTGGGTTTATAAGCATAATCTTGATTATTGTTGCAAAAATGCAAATAAAACTGGAAATCAAAGGTGAAGGTATGGGAGAAATAAAAACTATGAATATTATGCAATTCAAAATACTCATAATGCTCCCTGAAGAGCAAGACACACAGTGTATTAAACTTGAACTATATATTGATTTTTTTGATTATTAATGGTTTGCCATATTTTAAGAACTATTAAGGTTGTTGAGTATATAGACATAAATGAAAGGTTGTATTACATAAATAATGCTAGTTATGAAAGGAAAAAAAAATAGCAACCCTTGGACACAGGCTGCCTGCAGGCAACAAATACCTAGTGTACTCAAAATAAAAAAAAGAAAGAAAAAAGAAGCAAAGAACTGGCAGATTCTCTAAGAAGAACAGCGTGACCTGTCAATCAAGTCTGCAATTTTCATGATAAAGCCCTGGCACTAAGATGTCCTGAAAAGGGATAAAAATATGATAATCATATGATTAGCAAAGCTTTGAAATGAAAGATACATCAGGGTCCAATTTGAATACCCAGTGAGAATTAAGCAGCCAAAAGACTGATAAGTAATAATTTAGATAGTCAAGAGGGCATGCAGAAATATTCCACACTGTGAAAACTATTGAAATAAGCCTTCTAAATTTTTCCATTTAAAAATTACTATGAGATCAAAGATATGCTAAATATCAAATTAAGTTTGATTTACTTCTAAGTCCTGAAAAAATATAGGAGGGGGATTTTTTTTAAAGAATGAATGAGTGGTAGGGGATCTAGCAAGAACTGGACTTGAGTTCAGAACTACCAAGATCGTTTAGAAGAAGTTAGGAGAGCATGCATTTGCAACCCCAGAAATCTTATTGTGATATGAGTGGCAGAGGCTAGATAATCTCCAAAGGTTAATGGGCTGCTGATCTGGACATACTCAGAAGTGAACAACAATCCTTGTATCAAATAAAAAGGAAGATGAGGAAAAACAGATCAAAGTATTTGGTGACCTTTACAGAAATAGTATGAGATCAACAACATGCACCACTTAGTACACACACACACACACACACACACACACACACACAAACAAACACACACACACACACACTCACACACACAGGTACACATGGTTGTTTTTAAAAAAATAAAGGAAGTATTTTAATTTAAGGATATAATGTTAATGTTGTGGTATAATGTTCTGGATTTGGTTTAATGTTTGCATTATGGGTTCTGAAATTGCATGAGAATCCTGCAGGTAAGACTTGAGTGTCCCTGACCATAGGTGGTACATAAATTTTCCAAAAGCCAAAGGCTGGGCAGGGAGAAAGAGACAATACTTTACTTTTAGCAGGCAATGGAACCTAGGTAAGAAGGAAAATGTAGTACCGCTATGCTGGGGAAGAAGGACCAGACTTGAGTATTGCAGAAGAGAGAGTATACAAGCATGTAACTGCTGGGGAAAAGTGGCCCCAGGACCATGCCCCTCAATTGATCTAGGGTAGCAAAGATGGAATATAGATTTTATTAAGTAATAATTCAGAAGTAGCAGAGGGGAAGCATTAGCAACATGGAAGTTTGGGAGTTGCCCAATCATTGTGCTGTTTAAGGTATGTTAAAATATAGAGCTGTGAGTGGGTGTGTGTTTGTGGGTGTGTGTGTGCTTCATTTGAGAATTCTTAGAATTGGTTGCTAGTAAGAAATTTGTGTGCTCCTACAAGGGATAGTAAAGAAAATTAATCAACTATAGCTATTATATAAAACCACTTAATCTATTTATTATACTTCTTTTACTCTGTAGCATTTTCCTATAAAGTTTTAAATGACATGAGTAATGCCCTAATATATTAAGGACAATAAATATATAAACTTCATGAAATACTTAGAACAATGCCAATGTCACATAAAATGAGGTGGAATCATCATCCAAAAAGAAAATCAGTCATTAATTTTACTCCAATCACAAATACTCTCAATTTAACATTTTTTAAACAACTATAAGTTTTATGCATATATGTAATTGCCTGCATATTATTTCTGTACCCAGTGAAAGCCTAGTGCATTCAGAGGGAAGAAAAACATTTCAGAACTCCTAGAACTTTAGTTACAAAAGCTTGTGAGGCACCATATAGGAATCATAAATTACAGTCCTGTACTCTGCAAAGCAAAAGGTACTCTTAAATGCTGGACCATATTTGTAGCCTTTCAAATAAACTTTTAAATGATGGCTTCATAAAGAAGTAGCTGATCAGATTTTGAACAAGTCCAAACACTTGACTAAGGTTAATAAATACCAACTGTACTTTCATTATTTTTATAGTTATGATTCTTAATATCACATGTCATGCAACTACTCTCACTAATGTAATAAACATTTCCTAAAAACATAATGTCTTTTTTCAGAGATATTTAATAACTCTGTCCTATAAAACAGAAAAATATGCATGAATGTTGTATATATTGTCACATAATAAACAGAAAAGCTTTTGTTGAATGCATTTAAAATTGAAGTTATATTGCTACTAACTGCCTCCTGGTGATCACCTTAGATATCAAGGGGAGATAAAACACTCACTAAAACTATAAAATCAATTACAGAAAGAAAAAAATCAATGAACAATGCATGGCCTAGTAAAGGTCATGTTCAATGATTCATTGATATATAAAACTCCTGAACATTATAGAAAATGGGAAGCTGTTTTTAAATGAATCTCACTAGCATTGGTGACATGAAGAACACATATTATGATTCACTGTACTAAGAACAGAGATGAAAGCTACTCCAGAATTGGTGGTTGTGTTCTCTATTCTTTCACCCTCAGATGTGACCAAAATGTTTACTCTAGGAACGAGTGGGACATTCTGTGCTCATAGTCTCACAAGTATCAGAATGAAGCATAAAAGGATTAAACAAGGTATTAAATTTTTAAATAGCTATATTTTTAAAAAGTTGCACCCAGAGAAAAATCACGAACTAAATTGTATCAGAGCCCAAATGACCAATCAAAATAATAGACATTATAATTAATCCCAAATCCTGACAAACCAAGTACCTGTGAATTCTGAGAAACCATATAAAATATTGGGAATATCTTGGCAAGTCACTTTCATATATTAATGGAGATCACAGTGTTTAAACTTTTGTATGATTGATGATTACTTACTACTTGCAACACTTTTCAAGCTGGATAGAGGGATGATGTTTCCAATTCTTTGACTATATGTTTGGTCATATTCTGTGTTCGAAATATGCAATTTGTTTATGAGATTCTTGTGCTGGTCTTATCATCAGGTTGTTGGGTGTAACCATAAACAACATCAATCAGCAGTAATGTTTTGGGGATCTATGAGTTTCCCTTTTACCAAAAACTCCAAAAAAGGTAGTCCATTTAATATTCACACACACACACACACACACACACACACACACACAAAAACACACAAACACACATACACACACACACACACAACAAAATTGACTCATTGTTGTAGGTGTACAAAGAACATAATATAGACAAAATAATCTTTAAAAACTACTCAGACTTGGAGGAATCAATTTCATGATAATCATCAATAATTTCACCACAGTGCCATTATATTTTTGCAGATTACAAGTCCCTATGTGTACTGAGATGGTAGAGAGCCATGAGGAAATGCATCATCTAACTGTAACCAATGAAATCTCACAATATCTGTTGGATGTAGTCATAAATACTCTTCTTTGGACGAAATAAGATAGAAAAGCCCATTTATTACATTGGGAAATTTGTGAAAATGGTTTTCAAGTATTCTAAACATGTTCTAATGATGATCCTGGGATGAATAGAATCTTATTTGAGGATTTGATAAAAATGAACAGTGGAACAATGGCTGAAAGTTTCACATATAAGCAAAGGCTTAAATTAAATGAAGTACATTAATTCTTAAGGAAAAAAGAGGGTATGTTTTACAAAAAAATGTATCTCATTTGCAAGTTTTCAGCTTTCACATAATGTAGAATAAAAGAGCTATAAGTAGCTGTGGGTAGCAAATACATTGAATTTGCAATACTTATGGCAAAGCTGATGCAATTCAAAACATGTATACTAGTATTGTCATAGTAAAAGTCGAGAGATAATGAGTGTAGACAAGGACATAGAGAAATGTAATCCCATATAAAAGGCTGGTAAGACTGTGACATGGGCCCATGATTATTCAAAACTTTGACTGCTAGTCAAAAGACTAGAAATAAAGTCACTCTCTGACCCCAAGCTTCCCTTTCTAGGTATGTACACAACAGAAGTGTCATCTGAGGTACACACTGATGCTATTAGTAACAATGTTTATAATAATTACAAGATAGATAAAACTATAGTAGGTAACAACTAAAAAATAAATGGGCAGAGCACATTTGACCCATTTTACATGTTAAAAAGAAGTAAATTAAATTTGAGCATTCTCGAAAAGTGTCATGTTAACCATCATAAGGAGCCCGACATTATGGAATTCCAGATATATAGTGTTTAAAATAAGAGATTTTTCATCAACAGAAATATTGTTGCTTCATAAGTACATGGGAATATGTGACTGGAAGGTGAAAAGCTACTTTGTAAGGACATGATGGTCACAGAAACAAAAAAGGCAAAACCACTTGAATCCTTGTAAAGCCTTTTAACTAAGTATTTTATGTGTAAATTGCAGCTTCACTATAAATTGTCAATAAAATATTTTTTAAAAAAATAAATATTGGCTACCTTATAGACAGGACAAAGTTTGGTTGATGGATTTTGCTGTGGGATGATGGGGCCCTCCTTTTTCTGTAAGTCCTGCCAGGCTATAGGAGGTGCCTAATTAAGTATTCACATGCCCAGTGATCAGAATTGCAACTAGGTTCCCCTCATAGGCTCCCCAAACCTCTGCTAAACCATGTCTCCATATAGTCCAAACTATGACAGTCATCAATATCTATTATCACTACTTGAACTCTCCTTCCCATCTCCACACTACACTTGATTTTAGGCATAAATTTTTGTAACCTACTTTTAATAAGGGTTTGACCTTTCTTCTATCCCACTAACCACCAAAGGTAGTGTAAAAGAAATGTTATTAGGATATGAGGGAAGCGGATCTGTTCAGCAATAGATCTTTAGCGGCAAGCTCAATATTCTTTGGTAGAAGTTCAGTCCCATAGAAAACACCAAATACAATTCAGTAGCTGTAGACCAGTTCTCTAGGCAAACAGACAGCAGGCGTGAACCTAAAAATACAGTCCAATACTTTTGGTAGAAAGACATCAAGCACAAACCAGCAGCTGAAGTTCAATCATGAAGAAAATGCCAGGCACACTAAATATGCAAGCCTCACAAAGCAAGTCACAAAGAAAGACTCAACTGATACAAGAAAATTGAAAAAAAAAGTTTTGTATCATATCAAACAACCATTGGTTAAAGCTAGATGTTAACTATAGTAGAAACAGCAGAAAGCCTACACACAAGGAAAGTGAACATCTGTACACTCAGTGATTTCTGGATCAGGGTAGAAATATAGGAAGAATTTAAAGACTCTCTAGAATTCAATGAAAAGGAAGGTACAACATACCAAAATTTATGGGACATGATGTAAATTTTTATGAGGAAATTTATAGCACTATAGGCCTCCATAGGCCAGCACACCAAGGAGGAATAGAAGGCAGGAAATAAGCAAAACTAAGACTAAAATCTATCAGCTAGAGGCAATGGAAACAATACAAAGAATCAATGTAACTTAGTGGTTGTTCTTTGAGAAAATCACCTGGAAACCCCTTAGCAAAACTAACCAAAAGACAGAGAGAAAGTATCCAAATTAACAAAATAAGAAATCAAATGCTAGATTGAAAGACAGACATTTAAGAAACTCAATCATCCAAAAAAACCTCTACTCCCCAAAAGTGAAATATCTTAATGAAAGTAATAAATTTCTAGAAACATACCATTTACGAAAGTCAAATAAAGATCAATTAAACTAAACAAGTATTTAATCCCTATAGAAAGAGAAGCAGTAACTAAAATTCTCCAAAGTTACCCCAGGGACAAATGGTTTTAGCACTGAATTATACCAGAAATTAAAAAAAAAAAGCTAATTCTAAGAATCCTCAAACTATTCTTTCAAACACAAACTGAAGGAAACAACCAAATTAATTATAAGATGCCACAGTCATGCTGATATCTGAAGCACACAATTAATCAACAAAGAAACAGAATTTCAGATTGATTTTCTATGGACATTGATGTAAACATACTCAATATAATTTTTGCATATTGAATCCAAGAACACATCGAAGTCATCATCCATTATGATCAAGTAAGCTTCATCCCAGATGCATAGATGTTTCCATATATGAACATCCACCAACATAATCTACCCTTTAAACAAACTGAGTAAAAAGAAAAATCATGTAACCATCTCATTAGATGCTGAAAAACCCTTTCTCAAAATCCTACACCCAATATCTGTGATTTTTTAGAGTTATCAATGTGTCTTTACGCGTTGTAGCTCTTAGAATCTCTTATCAATATTTGACAAATACCTGAATATAATTAATGCAATATTCAGCAAGCCAAAAACCCAACACCAAGCTAAACAGAGAGATGCTTAAACAATTCGACCTAAATCAGTGATGAAAGAAGGTTACACATGATCTTCCTATCTGTTCAGTATAGTACCTGAAGTCCTAGACAAAGAAATAGGAAAACTAAAGGAGATCAAGGGGTACAAATTGGAAAAAAATCCAAATTATTCCTTTTTGCTTTTGATATGATAGTGCACATAAATACCCCTAAAACTTCTACTACCCCTAAACCCTTAAAGCTGATAAATAAAGTGACTGACTATGAAATTAACTCAAAGAGATCAGCAGTCCCCACTTGTACAAATAAGAAACTGATAAATAATGAAATTAGGGAAAGTACAATTGTAGTAGTCATGAATAATATAACATATCTTAGTATAACTCTAACCAAGCAAGTGAAAGATTTGTTTGAAAGAATTCCAAGGTCACAAAGAAAAAAATTGAAGAAGATATTAGGAGATAGAAAAATGTCTCATTTCATGGACAGGTAGGATTAAAATAGTGAAAATATCATCTTATTAAAAGCAGATTCAATGATATCTCCATCAGAATTCCAACACATTTTTCCTAGACCTGAAAGAAAAAAATTCTATTTCATTTAACCCAGGCTTTCCAGAAAACAAAACAAAAAAACAATCATGAAATAAAAGAATATTCAGAAGAATCACCATCCCTAACATCAAGCTCTAAGATAGAGCAAGTGTGATAAACCTGCATGGTATTGTACAGAAATAGAATGTTGATCAATAGACTCATATCATGACAGAAAAAATCCCATGCACCTATAAGTGTTTAAAATTTTATAAAGAAGTCAAATCCATACAACAGAAAACAGAAAGTATCTTCAACAAATCACGCTGAACTAACTGGATACTTACATGTAGATGATTGAAAATAAATTTATATTTATTACCCTGCAAAAAACTCAAGTCCAAGTGGATCAAACATCTAAACATAATTTCTGATAAACCAACTCTCATAGAAGATTAAGAGGGAAATGTGATTGAATAGATTGGTAGAGGGAACAATTTCCTGCACAGAACACCAAAAGCTCAGGCTCTAAGATCAACAAGTGATAAATGGGACCTCATCAAACTGCAAAGCTTTTCTAAGGGAAAGGACACTATCAATAAAACAAACTGTCAGGCTAAAGATTAGGAAAGAATCACCACCAACCTTACATTGACAGAGAGGTAATATTCAAAATTTATAAAGAGCTCAAGATGTTAATCCCCAATGAATGAAATGAGTCAATTAATTAATGGTTCAGAAAGCTAAACAGAGAATTCTCAACAGGAATTTTGAATGGTATAGAAGCACCTAAACAAATGTTCAAAGTTTTCAGTCATCAGAAAAATGCAAATCAGAACAACTCTGAAGTTCCACCTAACATTCACCCATCAGAATGTGTAACATCAAAAATTCAACAGATAAAACATACTGGTGAATATTTAGAACAAAGGAAACACTCCACCTTTGCTGGTGGGAGAGAAAACTAGTACAATCACTGAGGAAATCAATTTGTTGGTTTCTCTCAAAACTAGAAATAGTTTTACCACAAAACCTAGCTATTCCACTCCTGTTCATGTACCCAAAAGATGCTCCACAATCCCACAAGGATACTTGGACAACGACGTAAATAGCAACTTTATTCATAACATCCAGAATCTAGAAATAACCTAGATGTCCCTCAACTGATTAATGAATAAAGAAAATGTTTTGAGGCTGACTTTTTTTTGGCAAGTGAGTGATTTGGCTTTGATTCTACCAAAGTCTCATTTTGAATTGGTTGTATGGTTTTTGTATTTGCTGTGGTATGTATGTATGCATTGTTGTACGTGTGGGGGCCTGTGTTCATGTGTGCGTACAGAATTATGTGTATGTGTGTGCACACGGTTGTTGTTTACTTCTTTACAGTGCTGGGAATCAATGTTAAGGACAAAGATGTAAGCCAGTGGTTGTGGGTCTGCTTCCAGATTGGTCCTACGAGGATCTCTGACCTGGCTGAGGACAGGGTGCCAACGGTGACTGCCTGGCTTCCTCTGTCCACGGGAGGCCCAGGAGGGATAGAGAGCAGACAGGGAGAGTCCACTGCTGCCCTTGCCACCAACCACGTCTCAATGTCTCAGTGGTGGCGAAAAGGGTAAAAGTGTTACAGCTCTTTGAAAAGTGTTACAGCTCTTTGAAGTTCCCCAGTGAGGCACTGGCTGACTGGTGATGAGGGGAGGGACTGCGACAGAAGCTCTCAGAAGAATCTCGCACACTTTTACTTCTGAGTTTGGCCTATATATACAGTTCTGGGGTAGGTTAAGGTCTGGAAGCAGGTAACTCCCATTGGCTTGGTCTGAGAACTTGGGATTGCCTCATCTGCATGATGGTGCAACTCCTATGTGATCAGTGACCATGGAGCTCTCTGTGGGAGGGACTGTGGAGGGCTGAAGCTGAGCGAGCCAGAGGACTAGGAAAAGCTCAAATTGCCTTCAGTTCCAGCGGTTTTCCAAATCAGGGTGCCAGGGTTCTAGAGCTCTTCTACCGGGTATCTGGACTTTTCTCATAGCTCACAGCCCGACAAGTGTCTACAGTTTAGTTCTTTCCCAGGCATGTACCTTTTATGTGTTTCACAATATTTTGTGTTTGTTTAAATAAAGAAGCATAAATGTTAAAAAAATAAATTATGGAAGAAGATAGTAAAGATAAAGATGGGAGATGCTTAGTCAGTGAAAATCTTACAGTAAACCCAAATTAGGACATTTAGATTTCTTGGAAATAACATCACAGAAGATACAAGAGGTAAGGGAGAACAAAAAAGTTTGTGTTGCACCATTCTGTACCCTAGGATAAAAGAAAAATCTGATCAGATTCACTGCTAACAAGGCAATGACCTTAAATGTCTCCTCACTGTGAAAAAAAAAAAAACCACTTTTTTAGTTCTCCCACCAGTAGGACTTGCAATATGCCATGTCAGTTCATTATGATACAGACCATCCTTAATTAAAAATCTGGAACTTTACACTGCACTCTTTTCTGATTGTGAAGAATGCCTGTAAGTATGTGATATGTATGTATGTATGTATGTATGTATGTATGTATTTATTGTGGTGTGTGTGTATGTGTGTGTAGGTGTGTGTGTGTGTGTGTGCACATGTGCATATGTGTATGTGTACGCACACGAGTGCTGTTTACTTCTTTACACTGCTGGAAAACAATCTTAAGGACAAACCTGTGAGCCAGTGTATAGAGTTGTGTTCTTCCCAAACATATCCTTTTCAACATTTTGTTCCAGTTTCCATAGAAATTTGGTATCAAGTATTCCTTTGGAGTTTGTTTATAAAATATACCTTTTATGAGTTTCACAAAATTTTGTTTGTTTAAATAAAGAAGAATAAATGTTAAAAAAATAAATTATGGAAGAAAAAATAGTGACAATAAAGATAGGAGATGCTTGGTCAGTGAAAAGCTTACAGTAAACACAAATTAGGACATTTATATTTCTTGGAAATAACATCACTGCAAATACCAAAAAACAAACGAACAAACAAACAAACAAACAAATCCTCTTCTCCAACCAGCAGGATTCCAATTTCCCATTTCAGGTCTGCCCAAGCCTAAGCCCATTAACTTCTTGTTAACATGTATGAAAAGGGAGGAAAGGTTTAGGAGGACTTATGTCTTCCCATAGATTGTACACAGTTTAGTTGCTGGAGGAATGGGAATACCTTTCACCCATGGATCTAGAAACAGACTTAACTAAACTTGGCACTTTAACCATCTTTCTATTGCCCATACTCCAGTTAATAATAACTCTCCATATTCCTGAAAGTAACACTAATATACTCATTGATACCAAGCTAGACATGAGTGGAGTAATTTCCTTGCTCTGTCATTGTTATCAAGTTTTTGTTCATCCTTCTGCAGGATACAGATTTCTATTTTATTTCTTCTATGCATGATAGAAGAAAACCAGTACACAGTAAGAAGTAATTGTCTCCAGTGTTTCAGTACAGGTAACTGTAGAGCAGGAAGGTGAGAGTTGTTGGGTGAATGGAGAACACTATCATAGAAGTAGGGGAGGAAGAATGGGATATGGGGTTTCAAGGATTAGGGATACCAGACAAGGGGATAACACTCAAAATGTAAAAAAAGAAAATATCAACCCCTCCCAAAAAAGAGAAAGAAATAATTGAATGACTCTTTAAAATGTCAAACAATAAAAGAAAAATTATACAATTTTACCCAGATTGGAGAAGAATAATTAGCTAGAATGAAGAAATGCATAATTAGTGAAATTGTGAGACAAAATTATCTCAAAAATTAAAACTAAAAATATTTATACCTGGGGAGGTTTTTTATTAAATATTTATTTAATTGCATCCAAATTGTAGCTTTCTATCCATTCTCTCCTTCCAATCTCTCCTTCTCCCCTTCCCTCTCTGCTCAACTACTCTTCCTATCATTGTATATAATATAGAAGAGAACTCCATTAATATTAATCAGCTGCTATATGCCAAGTTCTAGTAAGACTAGGCACATATCCTTTATTGAAGTTAGAAAAGACAGTCCTGTTAAGGGAAAGGAATTCAAAGGAATACAATGATGTCAAAAATAGCAAATATTTCTTCTCTAAGAGTCCCACATGCAAAATGAGATTTACAACTGTTGCATGAATACAGAGGACCTAGGTCCATGCCATGCATGCTCTGTGGTTGGTAGTTCAGTCTCTACGAGCACCTATGGGCTCAGTTTATTTGATTCAGTGGGATTTCTTGTAGTGATATTGATCACTCTGGCTCCTTCAATCTTTCCTCCTTTTTGTGCATAGGAGTTTCCAAGCTATGCTTAATGTTTTCCTGTGGTTTTCTGCATCAGTTTCCATCATTTTCTTGGTGAAGCTTCTCTTTTGACAGTTTTGGTAAGTTCCTGTCCATAAATATAACACCACATCATTAATGGCTTTAGGGGTGGTCACCATCTCCATGTGTGGGCATCAATATATGGAAGACATTGGTTAGCTTTTGTTCAAATTCTTCATCTTTTAACACTGTACATATTGTAGTGAAAGGCCAAACATCTAGGGACCATCTTGGGACCGATCTCCATAAAAATAAATAAATAAATAAATAAATAAATAAATAAATAAGCCTGATGCTGAACCCAAGCTACAACCAAGTTCCAGCAAGCACCAATCAGCTTTACTCTGAGCTGTACCCTACAGTTACTCTCTAGCACTCCCTAGCAACAACCAATCAGGATAAGTCTGATATTTCCAAGTGTACTTTCAGACTTTTTGGGATTGTTCTTGTTTTTACTTCAGAGCACACACAGGTTGCCTTGTGATTCTCATTTGGTTAAACATTTGCCAGTCTGAAAACCCCCTTGCTTGCTTACCATTTCCTATAAAATTTCATCCTGATGATGGCTGGGGGCTTAACTTTCCTCTCTTGCTGTGGCATGTGGGCCCAAAGTCAAGCTTGAATAAACCCCCTTAATGTGATTTCATCAGAAATGGCTCCCTGGTGTTCTTTTCAGATTCTCAAAAGATTCTGAAATGGACACAGAACTAGGAAGGACATGTTGTGGTTCTAAGATTTTGTGGTTGGGTTAGTGTTTCAATTTCTCCACTGGAACACTTTCGTAGTTATAGGAGATTGCCAGATTAGGCTGCGTATCCCTTATTGGTGGGAGACTTATCTATAGTAAGCCTCTTAAAAGTTCTTTGAGTTTCAATTGTCCTAAGATTATAAATCTTGCTGGAAATGCTACCCGTGGTGGATTGTAGAGTTTATGCATGGTGTTGGCTTGAATTGTAGTTCCCACATCTGGCCCCTGCCAAGGACCTAGGGCTGCTGCTTAGAGGGAGTGAGGCTCGAGAATTTGTGTTCTCTCCACACCACTCTCGGGCAGAAATGGTGATATGTGAATCCATGGGACTCAGCTGTTGGGATTCAGAACACAGTCTGAGGTCCTGCTGGGAGAGGGAGAAGCTCCAGCTGCATCTGCAGGGTTGAGAGTCTTGGTTAATGGCACTCACATGGCTGGGTTACAGCTGGCTTGGCTTGCCTGCTTGATTGGCTGGGCCTCCATGGATGGAAGGTAGAGAGGTTGTCAGCTGGAGATTATGTGGTTGCCCAGTAGTTTTTCCCACTGTGGATCCCAAGGAAGAGAGACAGTTCAGGATTTTACAATGTTTCTTGTCATGGTGGAAAATGGATAAAACTATTCCCTGGTATTCTCAAGGCAGGTCTAAGGTTAAATACTTTTTGTAAGGAGGAGGGTCTGGGAAAGAACGTTTAATTGCCTGCACTCTCTGGCCTTTATGTATCTCATTAATATGGATATCTATCTTGAGGCTCCTTGGCCTGTTATCCTGCCCTCTACCTGTGGAGAGACCATTGGGGGTATTGACCTATATGCCTGAAAGGCTCTGAGAGATTGAGGTCTTTACCTTGTATCAGGAACCTGAAGTCTGGGATCATGGCAAAATGCATGCTGTCCCTTGCAGGGAAACCTATGGCGTCTATAACTTACTGGATATCCGACCATCTCTAGCCAGTGCTCAACCAGAAACCATGCTGTCCTTTCACAATCCTACAACCCCCAATGAAGCTGATTCTCTAAGTAATCCCTTCTCCAACCTCCCCTAATCGCTTTCTCCATTTCCATTCTGACTACCCTCTCTCTAAGCCAGTCTTGTCCCTCTATCAACCGTCCTCCCCATAGCTAATCTATATCTCCCCTATAAGACTACTCTAATCATTTTCTTCCTGCTTTTTCATAATTCAGCCACAGAGAAATCTCGAAAAACTAATAATCACTTAATGAAATGTTCAAAGTCCTTAGTGATTAGGGAAATGTAAATCAAAATGACCCTGAGATTCCACTTTATACCAATCAGAATGGCTAAGATCAAAAACTCAAGTGACAGGATTAGTTCGTGAGTATGTTGTGGAAGAGTAACACTTTTTCACTGCTAGTGGGGTTGCAAACTGGTACAACCACTCTGGAAATCAATCTAGTGGTTCCCCATAGAACTGGAAATAGATCAGAATGAGACCCAACTATAGAACTTTTGGGCATATACCGAAAGGTTGTTCCACTATGCCACAGGAGAACATGTTCCACTATGTTTATAGCAGCCTTATTTGTATAGCCAGAAACTGGAAATTACAAAGATGTCCTACAAGAGTAGAATGGATACAGAAAATGTCATTCATTTACACAATGAAATACTACTCAGCTATTAAGAATAAGGACATCCTATGTTTTCAGGCAAATGGATGGAACTAGAAAATATCATGTTGAATGAGGCAACTCAGTCCCATGAGAAAATTGATAGTATGTACTCACTAATGTGTAGTTTCTGAGTATTTTAAACATTAGCATCAATGTTTAGAGGAAAAATTGGTTTGACATTACATTTCTTTGTTGTTGATTCTTTGTGTAGTCTAGGTTACAGGATGACATTGTCCAGATGTCTTTGACAATGTTCTTTATGTATCTGATTTGTGAAATCATTTGAAGAATATTGGTATTAGTACTTCTATATCAGTATGGAATAATTTTTGACTAAAACTATATGGCCCTGGATGTTTAACCATTTTGACATTTTAAGCAATGCTTCTATTTCCTCAGAGGTTATAAATGTCATTTATATAAGCTACATGATCTTCATATAACTTTGGAAAATGGTATCTGTCCAGAAAATCAAATATTTCATTAAAATTTCCCAATTTTGTGGAGTATAGCCTTTTGTGTTAAGACACAATGATACTTGGAATTTCTTCCCTGACCATTTTTAGGTATACCTTTTCATTTATTGATTAGTTAATTTGTATACTGGCTATTTGTCTTAAAGTTAATCTGGTTATAGGATTTCTATTTTATTCACTGTCTCAGAAAACCAGCTCTTAGTTTTACTGATTCTTTCTATTGTGTTCTTTCTCCATAACTGATTGATTTCATCCCTAAATTTGATTATTTACTTCCTACTGCTCCTTTGAATGTGTTTCTTTCTTCGTCCTTTTTTCCCTAGACCTTTCAGATGTACTTTTGAACTGCTGGCATGATAAGTTTCTAAATTCATTTTGGTGGCATTCCATGCTTTGAAAGACCCACTTAGAACTGCTTTCATGTGTTTTTAATTTTGGAAGGTTGTGACTTCATTATCATTTAATTTTAAAATGCTCTTTATTCTTTATTTCTTTCCTACCCAGAGATCATTGAGTATAGAATAGTTCATTTTTCATGAGTGTTTGGACTTCTGGTCTTTCAGATTTTGTTAAATTCCAGCTTAAATCTGTGGTGGCATAATAACATACAAGTTATTTGAATTTTTTTTATGTGTTGAGGCTTAGTTTGTGACTGACTACATGAATTATTTTTGAGAAGGTTCTATGTGTTGCTGAGAAGCAGGTATATTCTTTAGTGTTGGTGAAACATTCTCTAGAAATTGGTTAGGCTCATTTGATTGATAAAACATTTCGTTTCATTATTTCTTCATTTAGTTTTCATCTAGATGACATGCTGATTGGTGAGGTTAAATCGTGAAGTCTCCACTAATAATGAATGAGGTTCATTAATTTAGCAATGTTTCTTGGACAAATTTGAGTACCCTTGTTTTGGGGGCATAGAGATTCAGAATTGGGATAAATTAGGTAGATTTTTTTCTTTAATGAGGATGAAATATTCTTCTCTGTATCTGTACGTTAATTTTGCGTGACAATCTGTATTGTTAGATATTAGAATGTCTAATCCACCTTGTTTCTGGAGTCTTTCTGCTTGGAAAATATCTCAGCCTGTGTACATTTGCCTGCATAACATTATTTCCAGCCCTTTACTCTGAGGTAGTGTCTATTTTTATTTATTTTTATTCCTGAGGTGTGTTTCTTTTATGTAGCAGAACCATAAACCTGTTTTAACATCCATTATTTTGTGTGTTTTACTGGGAAATTGAATCAATGATGTTCAGAGATATCAATGGCAAGTGACTGTTAATTTCTATTATTTTGACATAGTTTCTCTCTCCCTCTCCCTCTCCCTCTCCCTCCCCCTCCCCCTCCATCTCCCCCTCTCCCTCCTCCTCCCCATCACCCTCCCCCTCCGCCTCCCTCTCCCTCTCTTTCCTTATCCCTCTCCTGGTCTCTCTCCCTCTTCCTCTCCCTCCCTCCCTCAACCCCCTCTTTCTCTCTGTCTCTTTCTCTCTTTCTGTGGGTGTGCATTTATTCTGAGCTTCACATGTTTTGTAATTGATAGTGTAGTATTAGTCATTGCCTGTCTCCTGTCTCCTTGGGTGTAGTTTCCCTCTTTTGGATTGGAGTTTTGCTTCTAGTAATTTCTGTAGGACTGGATGGTGAACACATTGTTTCAATTTGGATTTTTCTTGAAAGACTGTTTTCTTCATCTATGGTAATTGAGATTTTTGTTGTGTATAGTAGTCTACATTGGCTACCATCATTTTTAGAGGTTGCAATATATCTGTTCAGACCCTTGATGGTTTATGGGCCTATTTTTGAAATTTGGTATAATTCTGATAAGTTTGCCTATGTGTATTACCTTTCCCCTTTAACTATCCCTATCTTAATAACATGTCAATGTTCTGTAGAATTACTATTTTGTTTGCTATGCAGTGGGAGGAGTTTCTTTTCTGGTGCTGTTTAATTGGTGTCCAATAAGCTTCTTACGTGTTTATAGGCATATCTTTCATTAGTTTGGGAAAGTTTTCTTCCATGATTTCATTGAAAACAATTTCTGTTCCTTGCCTAGAACTCTTCTCATTCAATCCATTCCTATGATTCTTAGGTTAAACCTTTTCATTGTATCTCAGATATCCTGGATATATCATGTCAGGATTTTTAAAATATAATATTTTCTTTCTTTGATGCATCATAACATGTATCCTCAATGTTCAGCATTTACTGGAGGCACTTTCATTCAAAAGTACTATCCAATTACAAAACAATGTATTTCTATTTCACAGTGTATGCCTAAGGAACTTTATGAAATAACACATTCTGTCATCCTTTAGCAGCAATCCTGTTTTACAGAGTTTTTGCCATTATTGTGCCATGATTGTAAACAATTTTAACTGTAGCATAATTTTCCTTAATACAAAAGCATTTTCAGTATAGTCCATATTAATTGAAAAGTACAAAGAACATTTGAAATCTCGCTGTGAACTACACCTTCATCTGGAATTTCTGAAATTTCTGTACACTTGCCTCATTGGCATAGAGGCTTAAAATGTGAAAATCTTAGCAGAATGAAAGAGAAATAAAAGTAAAAAATAACCCTATGGAATGTTCCAATTAATCATTGAGGCACAATTTGAATTCTTTCTTATTAGTACCTTTTGTAGAATGATAATAAATCATATGGGTGAGTTTAGCAAATAAGCACAATATTTCCCTTTGAGTTGTGCACTATATTCTTCACGGAAAATAAAAGACAAAGTATTGGGTAGTAACCATGCTTTTAATATAACAGTTTTTCAGCCTCTTATCAGCTCAAAGTTGTCAACATAGATGATATTGTTGGAGGCTGAAGTTCTGCTGCTTTCAGTGACAGGTATTAGAATTGGGGCAGTGCTGTCATATTTACCTTTAAATCGTGTTTTGGATAGTTAATCCAAAATAATCAAACTCACTTTAAAAGGAAAGTGTTAAGAAAATATAATCATTGGTCTCTCTTTAAAACAAGAAAATCATGGTATTTTACAATGGGAAATTGAAGCCAAGAGTAATATCTTGTTGGAGACAATAGTGAGATAGGAATTGATTGCCTTCTTTCTTCTTGTCCACAGGCAAGTGTTTTGTTTACCTATTATCAGAAGTAATTTCAGCTGGGGTTACCTCACAGATACTGACCATTATTGAAAATAGAGGCATCATTTTTTTTTCTTTTTTGATAAAGAACCTTAGGCAAAGTTAAAGAAAGCAAGGGGAGAATATTAATTTTAACTACGTTCAGCCTCCATTTAAAATTACAGTCTGTCTGTAAGCTACATAGCAGGTCACTACTACTACATACCCAGTTCTATAAAAAAAAAAATACACCATCTTCTGGAAAAACAGAGCACCTGAAGGCAGTAAAGAATTTTTTTCTCTTCTGCCTATATAAGCTCATGATCTCTGGGGCAGTTTTCTGGCAGAGGACGAGGAGTTGTGATTCCTGCTTTCCAAACTTCAGTTTTATCAGGGACAGAGAGGAGGATTGGCTGCCTATCGATAGAGAGTGGCTTCTGGAGAGTGTAATTGTCATATATACTTTTGTGAGACATTCCATTCTGAAGAAAATAGAAAAGATGTGTTCTTCTGAGGTAAATGTGTGCATTGATATGAGACATGATGACTGTATTTACAGAAATAATCTCATTATCGTAACATCTAAACTTTCGTTGTGCTAAGTCACATTTACAAAAAATACCTTTCATATTATTCTCTGTTTTAACTTATATAACAAGGTATATGACATATTATTTAATAAATATTAACATTATTATATATTAAATTACATAATAAATGTATAGTACATGAATAAATATATTTTATATTAAATTATATAATCAATACATAAATAAAAAATTATATAATAAGACTGAGAGCATATTGCCATAGGTCTCAGCTTTCCTGCTGCTGCAACTCTATAATAAGCTTCTCAGGTTGTATTGACACAAACCATGAGTTTATTTTTGTTGCTAGTTCATAGCTGTTATTTTGCTACTGCTATGAAGCAAGCTATGAATTATGTAAGTATTTCTGCTTTCTCGTGGCTTAGGAAACCACCAATAGATCATTTAGGGGATTATACCATTTGACCATGAAAAGTGTCAACATTCACAGGTGAAGAACTGCTAGATTATTGGATCTTTGCAGAGAAGACAAATACTCTTTCTCTCAGATCACAAGTCATCATAAATTAGTATTAGTTATTGATAACAAAGAATTTACATAGTTAAGTATCTTTTCTTGGGGCAAATATAGAACTTAGCCAATAGATATAAGCACAAATGTTTAATTTTAATTTCAGTGTCTATTGCAATTCAGTGATGTGGCTCTAGAGTTCTCTAAGGAGGAGTGGGAAAATCTCAATTCTGCTCAGAAGACTTTGTACAGAGATGTCATGTTGGAGAATTATAACAACCTGGTTTCTGTGGGTAAGTATATTTTTATTTCATAACTTCTACTTCACCTTAGAAATGTCTAAAACTTCTGGTAGCATTTGGATTAGGCCTTTAAAAATTATAGGTATTGAGAAGTGACATATTTACAGCTAATATATAATGTACATTTATCTTGATTTTACATTTAACTTAAGAATCCTTCAATCTTTGGTATTTATTTTTAGGCAGTCATTAGCATTTATATGTGAATCCACTTTGACTTCCCCATTTGTCTTTAATTAATGTGATAATTTAAAGTAAAAATTTAGAGTTTTAAAAAGATTTGAGTTATGAAGAGTCTAAAATAGTTTGAACAAATAGTGGCTATTAAAAAATCATTCATGCATTTTTTAAACCCTCCTTCTTGTTTCTTGTATGGTACATTTTTATGTAAGTATCCAGGTACATTCAATGGTATATTGTTATATATATATTTGAATATACAGGTGTTGCTCTTTCAAAACCAGAGGTAATCATCTGTCTAGAACAAAAAAAAGAGCCGTGGATTGTTGATCAAGGGAAAACAGAAGGAAGAGAACCAGGTAACTTGAAGTGAAATTATATGTGATGTGATAACTTGAAACCAAGGACCAATCTAGTCCTGAAGTGTGGTTATTATTTTATTTTAAATCTATCTTACATACAGATTATTCCTCAGAACTTCATTCAGAATAATTTACCAATGAAACATAAACCATGGATGTTATTTGTTTTTTGCCTTATAATTTCTTAATAATGGTAGTTTAAAAAGTAGAAAAAGTTTATTTTGTATCTTAATTGCTATCATTTATTTTCTGTTGCATGTATTTGTCAAGGACATTTGAGTAATTATTGTTTTATTACATTTGTAAACAATTATATAAAGTATACTTTGCTTATATTTGTCTTTCTTTCATCTCCTCCAAGACTATTTCAACTCCCAACACTGATTCAATATTTTATTTACACTGAATGTTTAGGTTCTCTCTCTCTCTCTCTCTCTCTCTCTTTCTCACTCTCTAAAGGAAAAAACAACAACATAAAAAAACTTAAAGCCAAAAATGTATTTAAACATGGAGTTAGATTTGTACTGACAACTATTTGTTAACATAATCGAGGAAACATAATTAATAGAACAAACTTTAAATCATAGAATAAAACTAGTTTTCTCTCTCCATGAAATTATGTTCTTTGGATAGGTTCTTACATTGTGTGACAATTTCTACCCTCTTTCTCCTCAAAGCTTGGATCTTATCTGCCTTGAACATGTCCTGGTCTGTTGAATATTATCACATTCTCAGTGAGTTTACATAGACATTAATCTTGTTGTGTCTGGAAATGCTATTTAGCATTATGAACTACCTCCGGCCTATACAATTCTTCTGTCTTATCTTTTGTGTTGGTTCATGACCATTGATAGGAGGGGTGTGAAACAGGTAACTACATAAGACTGAATCCTCCAACTTTCCTCCAACTTCTCTCAGTTTCTTCATTTTTCCAGTTGTTGGTCTCCACATATTGAAGGTTGGTTGATGCATAGATCTTCTGGAAAAGCAATATGCTTTTAGGAGTCATATCATTGTGATTTTTATTTGTAGGAATAATAGTAGATTTTATTACTGTGCCACAGGATCTGTTTAGTCTCAGATTATAGACCTCATAAAGAGTTTCTGTTTATGGGTTTTAACTTAACCACCATACTGTCAATCAACCTGTGGTAAATACTAGCAATGCATTTATGGAATAATTTACACCAGTAAGCATATCTTACATGAATGTCAACATTGGACATCACAAAATAAAAAAATGAGTAAGAATAATAATTAATTTTGTCCCCCTTGAGCAAATTAGTAACTTAAAATAATATGAATACAAGTCATTATGCATGAAATATCCAGTTAAATATTTTACTCAATATTTCTGGTGCTCTGTGTATTTACTGTCTTTGGCAGTGAACACATATCTTCAGATTTGGAATGAAAATAAACGCGTTTGGATAAAGGATTTCCTGATTACATTTTACACCTACACACACACACACACACACTATATATATATATATACTTTTAAATTTGCCCTAGTATGTTATTCTCTCCATTATGTTTCCTTTCCTCTGTTGTATGCCCCATCTCATAGTATAATCTTGGGCATATTTCTTTGGTCTTCTATGAAAACAAACAAGGATATTCAGGTCACCAACTAGCTACATAGATATTCTAAATATAACATATATAGCCATATCTTAAAAAGCTAAATTAGCACACTAAATTAAGCTTGCATTGGTTGTTTTCTTCAAGTACTTCATTTGTATTGATTGTTTCTATCTTCATGCATTTACCTAAAAATTCATTAAAACATAAAATAATAAAAAATTCATGAAACATAAAAGGATCTTGTATATACAGCTTACAAACAGTAAGTCAAGATGAAATGGACTGTTTAAATCATACACAAATCCTCTGATGAAAAAAAGTTTCTATCAGGGCCTCACAACTAAAGAAATCCCAAGGTACATGTATTCAGGGCAGAGTTTTTTTTAGAACAAGTTACAATGAATGCCAAGTTCTCTAAGTTTTTCTTCAGTGTAGAAACTCAAGGAACTTTTTAATGTTCTTTTCCCTTTACAAAGCCACAATGAATTTGATCCAAAAATCTAAACAAAGATAATTGTGTCTCAGTACCCTTTATATACTTAGATGCCAAAATTTGCAGTAAAATATTTTGAAAATTAACTCAAAGACATGTACAAATGATTATCTATCATGCTTAAGTTGGTTTCATTCCAGAGATGAAGAAATATTTCAACCTAAGTTAATCAACAAGATAATAAAATGAGTAAACAAACTACAGCATAGATATCACAGGACAATCACAACAGGTTCTGAAAAGGCCTGTAACAAAATACAAAATCATTATGTTACAGCTATAGACAGACTAAGGATAGTAAAATGGGGGGTTGGTAAACAAGCCTGGGGTAACAACATTCTTCATGGAGAGCACAACAAAACAAATCCCTTAATATCAGAAATAGTAGATGTTTGTCCATATTTTCCATAGATATTCAATATTTTAAATCATCTAATGTAAAAAGATATTGTAATGAGTTTTAGATAATACACATAGAATAGTTACTGTCAAAATGTCTATTATTTGATAGTGATTTTATATATAAAATTTAACAGGCCATTTCTCAGACTTTTAATCAGGTTTGAGCTGATCTCTGGTTCCTTTCACCAATACTGTCATTCATAGTGACATAACACACACACACACACACACACACACACACACCTGGTGTTATATTAATATACTGTAAGATATATAAATTCTACATATGTAATGAATATCATATATACACATGTAGTTTGAATAATTTTAAATAAATATAAAACATTATTTCTATGTGGATTTACTAAAACTACCTTTTATTGATTGTCAAAAATCTTACTACTCCTTCTATATTGATCATTTGACTCCTCACAACTCTCAACTCTTCCCCCTTTCCAATTTTATATTTCTGCTATTTATCCTCATCACTATCCATATAATTAATCCACAGTAATAAGTTTTAGGTAAATGAGCATTAGTTTATCTCTAGATATGATCAGCATCATGGGTTTTACAATACAGAGTGTTCATCACTTAACGAATATATTGTGACAAACAACAAAAAACCACTCACAGAGTTGCTTTTATGTAAATGTAAATACACATAGCAAAATACACACACAGAGAGAGAGAGAGAGAGAGAGAGAGAGAGAGCTACACAAATGTAGGCTCTTAATATATAATCAAAGGAAAAAGGAATGAAAGGCTTTTAACATGAGATGAAAGATGGGGAATGGGGAGTCTTACCTGGGACATGCTGTGGGAAAAGAAGGGATGGTAGATAGAATGATATTACTACTTCAATTGAAAATATATTTTAAATTAGCCAATTAAACTAAGTTATATTTTATTACTTCACATAAACTTTCTAGTTGTATGTTTATTCCACTTGTTTGATTAGATTTACACTTAGATTTGCACCAAGATAGGCCATTTCATTACTGGCTATTGTGAAGGTAGTTATTTTCCATATTTCTTCTTCAGGCCATTTATCAATTGTATGAAGGGGGCTACTGAGTTTTAAGGTCACTTTGCTGGAGGAATTTTTAGGGGTAGGAATTATTTGATGGTGTTTCTCAGTCATTTACATATACTGTTATATCATCTGTGCATGACAATATTTTTCCCTTTATTCTTTTCTAAGTTATTTCTAATAATTTAGTATATTTCATCCCAAATGTTGCCACCTGGTTTGTCTTCCCAAAGTTCTTCAGCCTATCCCCACACATTTGCCTCTGAAAGGGTGTCCCCACATCCCCTTCCCCACAAAAACCAAGTCTCTACAAGTTTAGCACATCCTCTCTCACTGAGGCCAAACAAGGCAACCCTTTGCTACATATGTTCCAGGGGCCTTGAACCAGCTTATGTGTGCTCTTGGCTTAGTACCTTAGTCTCTGGGAGCTCCCAAGAGTCAGCTCCTTTAAACCACCTCTATTGCATCCATAGGGGTACCCAACCTCAGTCCAATGCTTGTCAATACATATCTGCCTCTGTCTTAGTCAGCTGGTGCTAGAGTCTCTCAGGTGCCAGCTATACTAGACTCCTCTCTGCAAGCAAAACATGGCATCAATAATAGAGTCAGGGTTTGGTGTCAAGGAACATCGCAATTTGGTCACTGGATATCTTTGCTTTATTTTTTCCTCTATTTTAGTTGCAGAATTTCTATTTGTCAGGAACAATTCTGGGTCAATTTTTTTAAAGGTAGGTTAATGAAACCATTCCTCTTCTTTTACAATTCATATCTTTTTGATCTCCTTAATTGCTTCATTGATCAAACTAGAAATTTAAGTAGTATACTGAGGAGACAAGAAGAGAATGTATAGCCTTATCTTTTCCTTCACTTTAGTATATTATTTTTAATTTTCTCTCTAACTTCATTTTGGCAGTTGGCTTGTCCCTTATTGCCTTTCTTGTGTTTAGTTATATGCCTTGTATCCATGATCACTCTAAGATTTTAATATGAAGGGGTATAGGAATTTATTAAAGAATTTTCATTGTCTAGTGTAATAACCATGTTTTTAGTTCATTCAGTTTGCTTATGTTGTGGACTACATTGATAGATTTTCATATATTGAATGAGCCCTTCATATCTGAGATGAAGCATTCTTGATTATGTTGGATGATGTTTTTGATGTCTTCTTGAATTTTTGTTTGCATGTATATTAATGAGTATTATACAACAATCTTCTTAATTCAAATTGGTCTGAAATTTCCCTTAATTGTTGTGTTTTTGTGTGATTTAGGTATCAGGGACAATGTGTACTAGTAGAATGAGTTTAGCCATACTTCTTTCATTTCCGTTTTGTGGAATAGTTGAGGCGCATTGGTATTAACTTGTCGTTGATATTATTTTCTCTTCTAAAAGCATCCAGGCATTAGCTTTCTGAAGTTATTGATGTTTTTGCTAAAAAATTTTAATGACTGCTTCAGTTTCTTAAATTATATTGTTTACCTGATCTTCACTTAACTTTTGTATGTGGAGTCTTTCCAGAAAATTTAACATTTCATTTATACTTTCTAATTTTTGGCCCAGAGCCTTTTGAAATAAGAGTTAAAGAGTTCTTGAATTTCCTTGAGGTCTGTTGTTATGATTTTTTTGTTTGTTTGTGAAATCCAGCTTTAATTCATGGTGTTATAAAACTATACAATGACTTGTTTCAGTCTTCTTGTATTTAATGAAGCTTAATATATGACAAAGTATATGTTCAATTTTGAGGAAGGTTCTGTGACGTGCTGGAAAGAATATATATAGTTTTGTGTTTGGGTGAAATGTTCTGTATATACTGTTAGGTTCATGTGATTCATAATATCTGTTAATTTTCTGTTTTGATTATTTGTCTATTGCTGAGAGAAGGGTGTTGAAATTTCCCACTATTATTGTGTGGAGTTCATTGTATATTTTGAGCTTTTATAAAGTTTCTTTTATGAATGTGGGTTCATTTGGGGAGTAAAAGCTCAGAATTGAGACTTTACCTGGTAGAAAATTTCTTTTATACATATAAAGTGTGCTTCCCAATCTGTTCTGATTATTTTGGATGAATATCTCTTTAATTAGATATAGGAATGGCTACTGTTGTGTTTATTTGCTTAGAACAATTTTTATCAAGAACTTTCCTTTGATGTAGTGTTTGTTTTGGTTGGTTATGTTTTTTGTCGTTGTAGTTGTTGTTGTTGTTGTTTAAACAACAAAATGGAGGAGCCTAGTCACACATCCATACATTTTGTCTGTTTTTTTTTTAATTGGGAAATTCCATCCATTTTTATTGATAAATATTGATGAGGAATGATTGTTAATATCTGTTATTTTGATATTGGCGTGGAGAATGTATTTGTGTTCGTGTGTGTGTGTTTATGTCTTTGTGTGTGTGTGTTTCTCTTCTTATGTTTTTTTTCTGGTGTAA
The DNA here is from genome assembly GCF_004785775.1 of Grammomys surdaster. Classification (NCBI taxonomy): domain Eukaryota; kingdom Metazoa; phylum Chordata; class Mammalia; order Rodentia; family Muridae; genus Grammomys; species Grammomys surdaster. The sequence goes on along the minus strand of NW_021619321.1, from coordinate 245,803 downwards.
ATTATTTATTTCTTGATGTTTGAGAGGTGTAATTACCCTTCTAGTGCTTGAGTCATCCTCCCACTATTATTTATAGGGCTATATTAATGCAAATTTTTTATTGTATTTGCTTTGCTTATGGACTTTTTGTTTTCTTCATTGATGGTAATTTAATGTTTTGGGGGATATAGGTTCTGAACTGATATCTGTAGTATCACATATCGAGGCCCTTCCAGCTTTTAGATTATCTGTAAGAAGTCAGGAGTAATTTTGGTAAGTTTGTCTTTATATGTTTTTTTAGCCTTTTTCTCTGGCAGCATTTTATATTCTTCCTATCATACTGTACATTTAATCTTATGGATATTATATTAGGAGGATTTAATTTTGGATCCAATCTATTTGGTATTCTGTAAACTTCATATATGTTTAAACCATATCTTTCTTTAGGATAGAGAAATTTTCATTCATGATTATGTAGGAAATATTATCTGGGCCTTTAAGCTAGAAGTCTTCTCTTTTGTTTATTCATACTTGTTTCTTGAGATTTGGCCTTTACATATGTTTCCAAATTTTCTGCAAATCTGTTGTTAGAAATATTTTAGACTTGTAATTTTCTTTATCCAATTTCTTCTTCTTCTATCATATCTTCTACATCTGAGATTTTCTCTTTCATATCCTCTATTGGTTGGTGATGCGTGTGTATCAAGCTCCTGTTCTCATCCCTAGGTTTGCCAGTTTGTGTTTAGTTCATTGTATCTATTTTTCTTTTCAGATTGTGAACATTTTTATTCATTTCTTTCATCCATATGATTGTATTTTTCTGTATTTCTTAGTATTTATTTATTTTTTCTCTTTAAATATGTCTAAATATTTGATTGTATTTTCCTATACTTTAGATGATTTAATCATTTTTAAATGTTCTTTATCATCTTTACAACATGAGATTTAACGCCATTTTCTTGAAATTAAATTTTGCTAGTACATACAAGGTTTGCTAGTATATGAAATAGTTTCAAGTATATGCAGTATACACAGTATATATATTCTGTTTTCTTGTTGTGAAATAGTGCCCTGGGTATTGTTAAATATGTTCTTCCCATGTGCTTTAGCCAGCTGGTTGTCCCTAGTATTGGAAGGCATAGTAGTCCTGATGGCTACAGTTCTGTGGAATTTCAGGTAGAGTTGTGTTGCCCTTTGTGGCAGCATCATTCTAGAGTTACAGGCCGAGTTGGTTGTACCTCCTATCTTCAAATTTCTGTTTGCTCAGGAAATGAGCTGTTCTCAAGTGATACAGACAAAGCTAGTGATTTCTGAGGGCTGCCAGAATCTGGGACTGCAAGTAGCTATGTGTACTGTAAAATGCAGCATGAGATGGATTGGGCAGATCCCTTCCATTGTACGTGCCAGGAAACATGTTTTGCAGACCTTTAGGGAGTGTGAACTTCACATGATTGGGCTGTGTGGCGCCAGGCCTACAAGGATGCACACAAAGCTGTCTACCAGAAAATTATATGCGTATCAGGGATTCATTAATGCATTTCAAAATAATGTTTGACTTTTCAACTTTTAATTTCAGAATATCATATTTAATTTGAAATATACTTTTACATTTGAGTATTGTAGAAATACTTATATTATGTAGATTATGATTTTTACCATGATTAAAATTTTTCAGGAATTTAGGAATTTATCTCTCTCAATGAATTTTCTTTAATACTTGAGAACAGTTTTAAATCTTTGTTTCTTATGTGCCTGATATGATTTTTAACTGATACACTTAGATTTTTATTATGCTTCTTTCTTACAAATAATCTACAAGATTTTAAAACCATTAATTAATCTTTGACTAGGAATCAATCGTAAAATAAATATTGTAGTTCTTTACTTCTGTCACTGTTTTATACAGTGATTTTAAAGTTGATTTGTGTCCATATTAATAATCGAGATTCATAATGAAGAGGTAAATGTTACTCTTGTATGTTAGTTGGAAAAATTTTGTTTCAAGAAATATGTTATTTTGAATAATTGCAGATGATTTTTGTATATATTAGAAAATATAAGATAAATTTCATGAAATGTGCTTTAAAATTAGAGAGGGATAATATAAGAATATCAAAGGAATAATTTTAAAGTACATAACACTTAAAAATTCTTGAATTTCTATAAATATATATTTCCACATTTCTCAGGCCATAAAGGAGAAGACACTCAGAAATCCAAAGTATTTACCCAGTCACCAAATATTCAAGCTCACCAAAGCATCCATAAAGGAGACGAACCGTACAAATATAATGAATGTGGAAATTCAATCACCTGTTCCTCAAGGCTTAAAGCTCATCACAGAAACCATACTGGAAATAAACCTTACAAATGTAATGAATGTGGGAAATCCTTTAAACAGCCTTCAGGTCTTAAAATTCACTACAGAATTCATACTGGTGAGAAACCT